>NC_133381.1:1407697-1441145 GCF_049309525.1 Garra rufa | reverse complement strand
TTTATTTATTTTTATTTTTACTACATAAAGTTAAACTAAACGAAAATGAGAAATGTCCCTTTGTAAACTAGCTGACATAAAATATAAAAACCATTTTATTTCAGTTAACATTTATTTCACTTCAATGCAAGTCCGTAACTACGTCTGTCGTCACCTTTCCAGTGTGGCGAAGAGGCCGGCTTTTCCTCCGACGGCCAGCAGGACTTTGGGAGCGCAGCGCGGCCGCGTGGACAGAACGGTCTGGTAGGAGAGCCGGTGTTCGGGCATGAAGTGGTACTTGAGCGCCTCGTTGAGCAGGTGTTTGCAGGCGTGGTCGTCTCGGATCAGGTGATTGGCCTCGTAGAGCCGCGTCAGGAACTTGACGCTCAGCAGCGGCAGCCGCACGCAGTGCAGGAGCTGAGCCAGATACTGCTGTCGCTCCGTCAGGTCGTACTTGATCCAGGACTCCAGCGCGTAGAAGACGCTCTCCTCCGTCAGCACGTTCAGGCAGTCGTTGGACACGATCTCGTCCAGCTCGGCGCGCGTCAGCTCGAAGAACTCCTCCGTCTGGCACACCTCCTCGAAGTTCTGGCAGATGAATTTGGTGGCGGCCAGGCACAGGTCGTGGCAGCCGTAGGTTTCGGCGAAGCGCGAGATCCCGATGCAGTTTCCCGCGTCCAGCTGACTCTCCAGGAAACTGCAGCACTCCTTCAGCACCAGCTTGACCTGCAGCAGGTTGGCGGCAGGAAGCAGAGACTCCACCGTTTCCTGTGAGATGAAGACGGTTCCTGTGTAGGCGTACTCCACTATGGCCTGATGAGGAGACGCAAACACAGCGGGAATGAAAACACATGCACTCACACAAACACAGGCCTGGGTCACAGTTCTCCACCAAATCAATACATTTGCCCTTCATACATACAAATATTTCACCATTAATCTGATTTGTAATTCTCACTATTCTCAGTGGTGATGATTGTCAATAAATTCTCATTAACCCCTTAACTGTCACTCCCATTTTTGAACAGAGACGTGCAAATGAAGAATTCTAACTTTTTATAATTCACGAATGAAAACATTTTCTAATATGATTTTGATGTACATTTTCCATGTTAATTTTATTTAAAATTTTATTCCGATTTTAAAATTGCTTTCAAAGGATGTATTTTGAGATTTTAAGTTTTCTTATGATTTCTAAAGTGTAACAGGGAAGACTGTTTGTGACAAAGGTCCGAATACCTGTTATGAAGTAGATTTTTGAGGTGCACTCTTGCCATAAACTAATCTAGTATTTTTCTTTCATTATTTGTAAGACAAAAAAAGTAAAATATCTATTTAGGAGACTTCCCATTGATATTTAGTTTGCCATGATTAGATTAGGATTTATTTGTAAAATGGTGAAGTAAACTTGGGAGACAGCGACAGATAAGGGTTTAATGTAATAAAAAAAACTATTAATACTCACTACCACTCAAAAGTTTGGGATCAGTAAGACTTTTTTAAAGAAGTCTCTTATGCGCATCAAGACTGTGTTTATTTGATCAAAAATATAGAAAAAAACAATAATCCTGCTAAATGTTACTACAATATAGAATAATGGTTTCTATTTTAATATACATTAAAAAAAAAAATCCTGTGATGCAAAGCTGAATTTTCATCATCAACTCCAGTCTTTAGTGCCACACGATTCTCCAGAAATCATTCTAATATGCTGATTTATTATTAGAATTATCAATGTTGAAAATAGTTGTGCTGCCAAATATTTCTTGGGAAACTTTGATATTTCTTCAGGATTTTTTGATGAATAAAATAATGAAAAAAAAAAAAAAAAACAGCATTTACTCAACATCTAAATCTTTTCTCACAATATAAGCCTTTATCATCACTTTTTATCAATTTAATACATCCTTGCTGAATAAAAGTATTAATTTCTTTAAAAAAAAAGAAAGAATAAAAATGTACTGACCCCAAACTTTTGAACACTAGTGTATATTGTTAGAAAAGATTTATATTTTAAATAAACGCTGTTGTTTTTAACTTTTTATTTATCAAAGAAACCAGAAAAAAAGTATCACATGTTCCAAAAAAACAATAAGGAACACAACTGTTTCCAACACTGATAATAAATCAGTATATTAGAATGATTTCTGAAGGATCATGTGACACTGAAGACTGGAGTAATGATGCTGAAAACCACAGGAATAAATTACATTTTAAAATATAATCAAATAGAAAATAGTTATTTTAAATAGTAAAAATATTTCAAAATTTAACTGTTTTTGCTGTATTTTGGATCAAATAAATGCAGGCTCGGTAAGCAGAAGAGACTTCTTTAAAAACATTAAAAATCTTACTGTTCAAAAATCTTACAGTAGTGTATACTGACATTTTTGTACATTGTTATTTGCTAAAGTGTTTGCTACATTTAATATAGATACAGAAATGAGTAATATATAATTAATATAGCTATAGTGTTTGCCAGTTACACATAAAATACAAAAGGACAGTAAAATAGTATTAAAGTAGGACAAGTAATGAATAAAATAAAACGAAAATTGTAAAATATATGTACATTTGATATAAAATGTGTAATTAATTAACACTGTAATTTTAATGATTTTGTTTAAACCAGCATTAATTTGTAGATATTTTACAATTTAAATCAATCAGAAGCACTGATCAAAACCTAAACACTGGATGAAGTCAGTTTCAAAATTATATTAGAGTCAAATGTTTTTACAGAGGGGATTTCATTTCATCACACCATCATTCAGAAAACACTATATATTTTTCAATTTTGGGGGGAATAAAATGTTGTATAAAATTAAGAAAATGATATATGAACAAATCCCTCTGTAAAAACCTGCAGGATATAGACAGGAACACAAATGTAAAGTGTGGTGTGTGTGAAAGTGCTGCTGAAGTGGAGATTTATGGCTCAGTGTAGGAGAAAAAACTCATTGCCTTTAAAAATATGGATTGTAATTGAAATCTATTGACACAAACAGATAAAGTGCTATAAAAGAAACACTTAACAGTGTCTTTTGGATATTTTCTGTCCACTAAAAACACTTTATGAAAAATCAAAAAGCCCAAAATCTCAAACTTGACAGGTGCATGAAAAACTTTTTCCCTTATAGCAGCACATTTTTGTTTTTCTGGGTTAAAATATGAGCTGCACATATAGGTCTATGATTTGAAAATGACTGATGCTGGTCTGTAATGGTTTGCAGGGATGTCAGCGCTGACCTTGAGCGCCGCTTCATCGATGCACTGGAACTCCACCTCGGACGTCTCTTTCTCGGACAGGTTTCCGGTGAACATGGCCTTGAAGTAGGGGCTGATGCTGGCCAGCACCACTTTGTGAGCGTGGATCTTGGCGTCTCCCACCCGCAGCACGATGTCGCAGAGCTCGTGATCCTGTCGCAGGAGCTGCAGACCCTGCAGGAGCTGCTCGGAGTGAGGACGCGTCAGGCTCGCAAACATGTACGGCTTGGCCTGCTGCTCCATCTGACAAACACACAGACAACACTCACGGTCTGCTACTTCACTACTCAGGTACCAAAACTGAGTTTGAAACAGGGGTTTTCCTGCAAATGTAGAGTTTATGGACCGAACCCCTGAAGCACATCTGGAACAGTCACCCAAACCGACAAAGTTTCATTCTTAGTTTCAATTCTAGGAGTAAGGAGATCTCATGAATGCCAGTGTAAGTCAGCAGCTCAGTGAGGTTTGAGAATCAGAGTTCAGACTCGTGAGAGCGTTCTTCAGTTCTTGAGGGACACTAAAGTCCCAGAAGATCAGCAGATGAACAAACAGCAGCAGTCAGGAGACTCTACACTACAGCTCTGAGAAACACTTCCACAATCTCACAGTCTCACAGATCTCAAATACAGAAACAAATGCAAATGCCAAAATAAGCTCAGAAAACAACGGAAGCCTGTTTCTGCCACAGAATAAAAAGATGACTTTTTAAACTCACAATTTTGAATTATTTTCTCACAATTCCAAGAAAGAAGTCATCATTTTGAGAAATAAACTCAAAAAGTCAGGCTTGATGGATATAAAGTCAAATCTGCAAGATATAATTATAAGCTGCAAGAAGAAAGTCAGAACTGCAAGAAATAAATGTCTCGCAAAAAATTGCAAGATATAAACTGAGAATTGTGAGATATCAATCAGCTTCTGTGCGATATAAAGATATATATCATACTTTTGAGGAGAAAAATTAATTGTGAGATTGTGTCTTTATTCCATATATTTTTATTGCAACTGGACGTTTTTTCTCAGAATTTTTCTTAGATGCAAAAAAAATTACATTAAATTAAATATAGATACAAAATGAATAATATATAAACGCTAGTTACAAACGCATATTATTTGTCCTATATGTATATGTATGTATGTTGCAAAAACGAATAACTCCATTTAAAAAAAAATGTAAAAAATCATGTTTGTTCACTGAGCATTTCAATTAATCTCAATCAAACTGCAGGTGGGTTATTTTGATATATAGTTACAATAATTTTAAAAATACTGCTAACTAACACAATAAAACACAAACATGACATAAAATGACATGAAAAACATGATTTTTAAAAAAAAAAAAAAAGTTGTCTTTTTTTGCAAATGAATATATCTATACACACTGCCGTTCAAAAGTTTGGGATCAGTAAGACTTGTAATGTTTTTAAAAGAAGTCTCTTCTGCTCATCAAGACTGCATTTATTTGATCAAAAATATAGAAGAAACAGTAATACTGCAAAATGTTATTACAATATAAAATAATGTTTTTTATTTTAATATACATCAAAATACATATTTTTTTCCTGTGCTGCAAAGCTGAATTCTCATCAGCCATTACTCCAGTCTTCAGTGTCACATGATCCTTCAGAAAAAAATAATTTTAATATGCTGATTTTTTTTATGCTGCCAAATATTTTTTTGGAACCTTTGATACTTTTTTCAGGATTCTTTGAAGAAGAACAAGTTCAAAAGAACAGTATTTATTTAAAATATAAACGTTTTCTAACAATATCTAACAATATAAAGTCTTCGCTATCACTTTTTAATAATTTAACACATCCTTGCTAAATAAAAGTAATAATTTCTTAAAAAAAAAAAAAGAAATAAAATGTACTGACCCCCTTTTGAACAGTTGTGTACATTGTTAGAAAAAAATTATATTTCAAATAAATGCTTTTCCTTTTGAACTTTTTATTGATCAAAGAATCCTGAATCAATGAAAGTATCACAAGTTCCAAAAAAATATTAAGCAGCACAACTGTTTCCAACACTGATAATAAATGAGCATATTAGAATGATTTCTGAAGGATCGTGTGATGCTTAAGACTGCAGTAATGATGCTGAGTCTTGTCAGCTTTGATCACAGAAATAAATTTGATTTTTAATATACACTAAAGTAGAAGAATGTTATTTTACAATAAACATAATATTTCACAATATAAAATTTTGTCTGTATTTTTAATTAAATAAACACCGCCTTGATAAGCATTAGAAACTTATTTAAAATACATAAAAAAATCTTACTGATCCCAAACTTTTGAATGGTAGTGTATGCATTATTTTTGCTACTGTGATATTGTACATATCATCTGTGGTTTTGTTAATTACCAACCTTATTTGAGCGCTATTTTACTGTTTGCTGTTGTAATATCATACATTTATTTTCTCAACATTGCATGTAAACACAATCATGTCAATAAATCACCTTAGAAGTGAACTGTAAATCTCTGACATGAATCAGCAGCTCGTATCGAGTTTGTTCAAATCACACAGTATTTCTGTGCTCCCTACAAACAGCATCATTTAAGTGTGTCCTCGACACCTACCTAGACAGCAACGCCTCAAACCTGCTGCTGCACTCGTGTGTTCTCCAACAGCTGCTGTCTAGACAAACACACTGAGCCACAAACGCTCCCTATGTAGACAGCATCCCTACATCAGCTCCCTAGGTTTGACACACATATCCATTCACATCCACGAACAGCAGAAATCACATCAGGAGTGAGGAGGGACAACACCAGAGCTCACAGTCTTCCTCGGACATCACGATCATCTTCATCTTCATCTTCATCAATCAGCTGATATGAATAAATGAAGCTGCTCATCCCCTGCTAACATTAGCATCAGCATCAGAGCCCAGCTCAGGACAAACGCGCACTTAACGCGCATTTACACTCTCTCAGGCGGTCATTTAAAGCAGTAAAGTGCAGCAATAAAAGGTTTATTTAGCGTTTACCTGTATGTCTGGCTGATTTCTGGCAGTTTGAAGCGCAACACGGCCGCGACTGTCAGGAAAACAAACACAAATCAGCGCATGCGTCACTTCCGGGAAATCAGCGCGCGCGCGGAGCAAAATAAAACCTCTGCGCTTTTAAAATAGATTATATATTACAATTAAAATGACTTCTCTGTGGATGTCAGGTGCATTTAATATGTGTGTATTAAATAATTTAACAATAATATTTATATTAAATAATATTATTATGCATATAATAAACATAAATATAAGCCTTTAAGTGTTTGTTTTTAAATTACTATTTTATTAATATTGTTTAAACCCCGGTGAAGCCGATTTAACAAGACTTTCCTAAAGGAAAATACTTTGTTTGTTTGTTTTCCCGCGCTACATGTTAGTTTTGCACTCTGTGTAAATATTTAAAGCGAACACGTTTATTCAAATAAATGCATTGCTGTCTCCGTCTGTGTTTACATGCAAATGTGTCCGTTACTCTCACGGACTACACCTCCCACAATGCACCGCGCCCGCCAGCCAGTAAGGGGTCAGAGGGCGCGTCGCCATGGCAGCGGCTGGTTGTGACATCAGCGCCATTTTGCCTGAGTGTTGTGATGGAAGCAGCGAGAAAATCAGAATCCGACAGAAAAACAACGAAAATCAGACGCGAATCAGACGAATTCAGAGCAGAGGAAGTGCATTCGCTGAACCAGTTTGAATCGCGTCGAGAATCGAACAGAATCTGGACGGAGGTCGTTCGGAGTCGGAGCGATCTGCGATAAAAGGTTTGATTTTCGCTCAGACACCTAAAACACTTCAGGTATTTCAGTCAGTTTCGTGTGTAAATAGTGCTAGGGTGTTTTCAAATTCTATGTTATCAGTTAATTCTGTCGCATGTTGTCATAAATACCGAACAGACGTCCGATGTGATGAATGAGATTCATTAATAATACTGTAGAATCACCTCACTGTTTTATTAAGCTCAAACATGTGTGTCAGGTGAATGAAAATTCAATAAATTATCGAGTGAACACTGAAAGAGCCACAGGTGGTTTTTCCGCCGAGTACATCCGAATATTCGTCATTTATTGATGAGTTGAACTGACAAATGTCTGATATAGCTCATTGATGAGGTTTATTAATGCTGTAGAATCACCTCACTGTCTAATAACGCATAAATATGTGTGCATATATGTGAGGAAATGATCGAGTGAATACTGTAGAAGAGCCACAAGTGGTTTTCCCTCAGTATTTTGCAAATATTTGTCATTTACTGATGTTTTAACAACGAATACCAGTCATTACTGTGGTTTAGTGTTGCTCTACATGAGCTGGTAAATATAGCAGGATGTGTTCTGGTGTTTGACAGCAGCTGCTCTCTATTTTAACCATCTCAGCAGCTTCAGCTGACTCAAAAAATGTGCTTTTAGGACAGACAGCTGTCTCTCTCCTATGGGTTTTTGACGTGACATGGCATTTTTACTGTCCCACAAGATCAAAATTACTATTATTAATATTGTCGTTGTTTAAAATGCTTTTTTTTTCTGTCCTACATGAAACTGTCCAAAAAGCTGCAGTGTAATTTGCCAAACTCTCAAAATTGTCCTATAGTGTGACTGTCTCAAGCATGGTTCAATAATTACACTTTTTATAAATTATAAAGAAAAGCGTAAAAATGTTATTAAATGCGTGATGATCATGTTACTGAAGGCCATGACATGTGCACATGGAATATTTGTGTTTTAGAATTGTTCAAATATTTAACTTTTTTGGAACCACTACACAAGTGTTACGCTTTGTTGTCCATTGTTGTGACACCCCTAAGTTATATTTTTCAATTAAAAACTGTATTTTAAACTACATAATAATGGAAAAATATGCTAATGTGTTTTGCAAACCGCTACTGACAGGTTAGTTTGGAATAGTAAGGTCATTGATTGACACAAAAGGCTGAAATGTCCTATGGTGCGATAGAAAATGTCATGCGGTGTGACACCTGTACTGTAACACCATAGGACAAAGATGTCACACCAAAGCACAAAGTCTTTTCAAGAATGCATTTTAAATAATGAAATAAAATTTGTTTAACTCTTTTTTTAATTCATTTTTGATCATTTTCAGTGTTCTTAAATGCAATAATTACTTTAAATTATTTTCTGATGTTTTTGCAGAAAACTTGTACTGTTACTGTTGTGAAAATAAGTATAAATTGTGATACTTTGTTTTTGAAAACAGAAAGAATTGAGGAAGAACAATTAGTGGAAGATAATAATATAGACAGAAAATGAACAGAGATCCACCAGAAGGGAGGAGATCCTAAGAGAACAATGCAGAAAGTAAATAGAATCAAAATGATGCCGTAAAAAGAGTAGCCATATAGTTTTAAAAAAAATAGCTCACATCTTAATGAATATAGTTTAAATCAAAAATCAATAATATTTAGCTTTATCAAAAATTTGAATCATTTTTAGCTGTGGGTGGTGGCTGTAGAAGAGTTTCAGTAACATACTGATTGACTACGAGACTCAATTTTGTTGAGGAAAATTACTATTATTTTTTTTTTTTCCAAAACATGTTGATATTGTTTGTATTAACAATTAAAATTAATCAAAATTAAATAGAAATACTTTAATAACTACCACTTCTGTCCTTTAGTGTGATGTAATGTCCTATGATGTGACACACATAAAAGAACAACAGATTTGTTTTTATCTCAAAATAATAATAAAAGAAGCAGTTGAGTATTGCATTAGGGGAGATATAAATATCACTCATCTTAAAATGGTATGATTTTCAGCAGTTCTGAATGGATGACAGCAAAGTTTGTCTTGGAATTGTCCAACAAGTCATGGGTCAAAAATGATGTTAATAATAATTTCATATTAAATACATTACACTATATGAAAATAAGTTTCTAACAATAAAGATAAATCTCTCTCATGCTGTTTGTATATAATCAAAGAGGGTTTTTTTCTTAAATTTTGCTGTCACACCATAGGACAAAATATGGTACAGTTCAGTAAAAATGTTTAAAAACTTTCACACTACGTAAATATATGCATTTCTTCTTGTCTTTTACAAAATAAGCTTTTTAACTGCCTATTTGTCAACTCCACATATATTTAGCTCTGATGTGTTTTCCTGTGTGTTTCAGGTCTGCCGCCGCAACATGTGACGCTTCCCATCCCTCACCGCCATGACTGATTTCCACGCGTCCCAGGCTCCGTCTGGACTCTGATCAGCAGGATCCATGATGATTTATGGGTTGATTCCTCAGGAGTTACACGCTCAGCTCCTGGACCACCAGAACTATCAGAACCGGACCAGCGGGGTGGAGGAGCTGAAGAACATCCTCGTGGAGCTGGATCTCCAGCAGGTCTCCTCCGGCAGCATCGTGGAGTTCATCCAGTTCTTACGCAAGCTCCTGGACGACAGCAACTTCAAGGTGTTGTACGGCACGCTGCAGCTCATCAACCTGCTGATCCAGAAGCTGGACTACGATGTGGAGCGATATTATAAGGAGATCGTGGGCGTGACGGTCCGAGCGCTGGGCGACTCGCGTAACGTCACGCGTCACGAGTACATGAACGTCTTCAGGCAGCTGATGAGGATGGTGGGGCCGCAGAAGGTTCTGGATCTGGTGGTGGCTCAGCTCAAGCACAGGAACTCCAGGGTTCGAGAGGACGCCGTCAACATCATCACGGCCGCCATGCTCACGCACCCGCGCAAGGACTTCGACATCCCCGGCCTGTGTTCGGAAGCGGCGCCGGTGCTCGCCGACAGCAAGAAGAAGGTGCGTCACGCGGCTCTGGAGCTCTTCGCCGTCTTCGACTACTGTCTGGACACGGGGAAGAAGCAGCCGCTCATGAAGGCTGTGGATCGAGTGGAGCTCGCGGGAGACGCCGAGGGCCTCATGGCCGCCGTACAGGCACGGCGAGCGCGGCACATCCTTCCTCGACTGTCCCCCGACGGCACGGTTGAGTACGCACTTGTTCTTCCCAGACCCGGACAGAGACGGCCGCCTCAGCTGGGCTCCGGGGCCGACTTGGACTGGGTTCTGAACGGAGGAAGGGTTCACAGCTCTCGCTCAGACGTGGATCTGACGGATAACACTCCACAGCAGAGGAGGATCGTGAGTGCGGGCAAAGGGAAGAACAAACTTCCCTGGGAGAGATCGGCTCTCTCTGTGGAGCATCAGACCAATGGAACGTCACCTGATCAGGTGAGCAATGACATCAGCATCATCACACACCTGAGATCTCTGAAACCCTATAAAGCTGCGGTATCGTGACATTCTCAGACCTCTAAATGATCAACATGATCAAACTCTGCTGTCACTTAATCTACCGCATGCCTTCTGTCAACTGGTTGATAGTTTAGAGTTTTTTTTAACCAGTAAAATCTTTGCTTCACATGTCTTTTCTGTCAAATGTGACCCTGGACCACAAAACCAGTCATAAGGGTCAATTTCTTTAAATTGAGATTTCTATATGCCCATATCTTGTAAACGCAAATTTTGTCATTGTTTTGAAGCACACTAGCTTATAGATGACCTTAAGGCTAATATAGTCATACTAAAAGCCAAAAAAAATTTATTTTAATTTCATGGTTACTTTAAAGTTGTCCAAATGAAGTTCTTAGCCATGCATATTACTAATCAAAAAAAGTTTTGATATCTTCTTGGAACATGATCTTTACTTAATAATGATTTTTGGCATAAAAGAAAAAAAATCTGTAATTTTGACCAATACAATGCATTTTTGACTATTGCTACAAATAAACCCTTGCTACTTAAAAGACTGGTTTTGTGCTCCAGGGTCACAAATCTTGACTGATTTTTATTAGTAAATGTTAGAATAACTGTAGTCATATTTTCAGATGAAAACTTACTGGACTGAAGCAGCTTGGCTTTAACTGATTCTCCATCAATCATTTTGTAGAAAAATCAGTGAGTCTCAAATCTGATCATCAGGATCTTTTGAGGAACGTTTGTTTCCAGAAGCTTTACTTTCACTGTTCCTCAGTGGAGGAATGATCTTCCCAAGCCTTCAAAACATCTCACATCTTTTGAGGAATGTTTATATGTTCATCTCTCATCATCATTCGATTGCATTGCATTATATGTTTGGATCATTTCAATCTTACTAAGACATATTATTTATGATCATTTTATGTCAGTGTCTGCTCTACTGTTATAAAGATCTCATTGATTAACATTACAAGCAGAATTTCATCATATAAATATCAGCATCTGCAGCAAGTTGCATAATTTTGTCTCTGAATTAAAATGAGCTGTTTTTTTCCTCCATATTCTTATCATATTGGACTGCATGAGCCATAGGGGCCTGATGGTAAATATATATATAAATAAATACATGTATAAGTCTCAGTAAGTAAGTGGTGAGTGAAGAACTGACTAGTGTAACCGTGGCTCACTGGAGGTGGTGTGTGTGACTGTCAGAATGGCTCTCATGACGTGATTTAGTGTGTCAGCGATCTGGCCATGTTTCCCAGCAACACTCACACACCGCAAGACTTCAGATGAGAGACCAACAAACACCAACAAACACATGGAGACACTCTTGAGAACCAGCTTCAAATCAGTGTTTGAACACTGGCTGGTTTTCAGTGTAAATATCTAAAGATTTTTAACTCAAGATAGATTTACCCAAGAATTAAAATCACAGAAGATAAAAAGAGAAAATGATCAAAATGAAGTGAGTTTAAACAGGAGCAAATATCTGCCAATGGAGTCAGAAAAAATAAACTTAATTCAACAAAAACGATGATATTTGTTCTTGTTTTAAGCAGAACCTCCCTTTAAGCAGACCATTTTCCCTCTTTATCTTTAGTCATTGTAAATTCCATGTAAATTTATCTCAATTTCAGAATCTTTAGATGTTTGTACTGGAATACAGGACACAAATACTAAGGAAGAGCAGCAGTTTCTGCAGTGCAGCGTCATTCCTGTTTAGCTCTTTTTTAAGCATTTTAACTTTTAAGTTTGGTCGATCTCACTGTCATACATGGAGTGTGTCGATGTGGATCCATGAGATCTCAGTGTGATGAAGGTCTTGTGTGGTTTTGATTAAAAACATGAACGTATGTGTTGATTATCTCACACTGATTGTTTATTCCAGCAGGTTAGCGGTGAAGATCCATCTTCATCCATGAGACTCCGACAGGACACTGGTGCCAAATACAGTAAGTACACTCTTCAGTCTTGCTCATGAACCACACAGCGGCTCTATTACCCATCCATCCTCTTGCTGAACTGATTATATGAAGCAATTGGAGCTGGGATTGACTTTATAAAGACATCAGTAACACTTAACAATATTAAAGCGATAGTACCATTCATGTAATGCACCAAAGTCACAGATCCAGTGATGGTTTAGATAACTGTACTGTCCTCTGTTCTGGTCCAGGTCTATCAGAACCTTTCCAGTCTCCAGGCCGGACCCGCAGGTCTCTGGGTCGACTGCGCCGCAGCGGGAGTTTGGACTCGGATCCAGACATCTTCAAAGCGACCAATCCCTCTGAGTCTGAGAAAGGTGACAGATTGTTCTTGTGTGTCAGACAGGGTCTTCTGAACCAGTTTAAAGTGATTTTATTCAAGTTCTTTGAGCAAACTTGGTGGTATGGTTTTTTTTTAAGTTGTAATTTAACACTGTTTGAATTTCTATCGCAGGTTTTCCCAAGACGAGTCGTTTCCTGTCGGGCAGCGTTGAGCGAACGTTCTCCCTCCCGACTAACTCCACACCTCCAGGCTCATTTCTCCTGCCCTCGTACCCGCTGACCGCACTAACAGGAAGTCTGCTGACCCCGACCTTACCGCGCAGAACGCACGCTGACCCCTCGCTGTCCATGTCCAACACGTGGCCCAACAAACGTGACGCCAGCCCTCATCGCAGGAGCGACATCGCTGGTCAGGACACATGCACTACAAACACCTATACACTTTAGAGTTGTTTCAGATCAGGTGTTCAAGCAAACATGAATGGGGCTGCTGATCAAAAGTGTTAATTTCAATATCTGCACAATTGCAAATGTAAACTCTTTAATGTTAATGTTATGTTCAATTTTATACACAATATTGTAAATATTGTCCATTTTTGCTCAATTCTGCTCAAAGTCACAGGGGAACTGTTGAACATCTAAGACATACAGCAGTGATTCATTATTGAATGAATCAGTGGCTCATTCATAAAGGCAGTGACTCATTTCTCAATCAGCTGTTTGAATGAATCTGTTGAGTGAATGATTCAACGACTCACTAATTAAGACTGGCATTTTTTTGGTGTCATAATTGGACTTTAATTAGATTTTATGTATCAATATTCATTTTTGAAAAGAACATTAATATTCCCATATATTATGATTGAAATAGGAAAGATGCCTTGCATTTCCCATGTCATTTCTTCACACGATGTTCATTAACGAGCTCCTCTGATGATGTTTAAGGTGAGATGAGCTCCAGTAAGCGCTCTCCGCTGCCTCCTCGAACTGTACGGGCCTCATCCATCCATCAGAGCCGAAACACCAGCAGACCCTCGTCGCAGGACAAAAACCCAGATAGAAACCTGCACCTGGACCTGTCTGTCAGCAGCGGTGTGGGAGAGCCGGAGGACGAGCCGCTGGACCGTGAGGAGGTGAGTGTGACGTTCTGACACACATGTATGTGCCCTGATCTCAGCAGACCGTGACTCTGAGGTGTGTGTTTGTCTTTCAGATGCTGAACTCCTTGCGCTCGTTGAGGAACAGCGCCGCTAAGAAACGGGCCAAAGTCAGTGCGAGCGGCTCTGAGCCGGATCCAGACAGTCCAGACTCGGCTGTGAAGCTGGAGCTGGTTCCTGATTCTCCGGATCAGATGTCCCCATCCATCACCAGCCCTCTGAGCGAGAGCGGCCTCAGCAGCCTGTACTCGCCCCCGTCACCCAACGGCACCAAGAGCAGGTCAGACCCTCCGTCTCTGGTGATTCAGTCAGGTATAAATAAGTCTGAATCGTTTACTCAAACCTAGAGGTGGGAGATTTACCGGTAGATATGATGAACTGATTCTGGATCGTTGTCTCTATAGTGGTTATGTGACATTGTAGTGCTGTGCCCTCATGCATATTAGTGTTTTTAAGCCGTACCGATCGAATGAATCGAGTGTGTCAATGATTTAGTGATCATTCATATAGACAGTAACTTGCTTTGTTTCTGAATGAATCAGCTATTTAAACAAATTGGATGAATGAATCACTCACTGGTTTACTCATTAACACCACATATAAGTCAAAAGGCCTGTTTTGGTGAGTATTCACAAAACACTAAAACTGTGTACACTGCCAGAATTTTTATATTTTTTTAAAGACATTTCTTATTCTCATCAAGGCTGCATTTATTTGATTATAAATACAGTAAAAAATGTAATATTGTGAAATATTATTTCAATTTAAAATAACAATATAATTAAAATAAATAATGTTTTCTGTGAATATCTGTTAAGACATAATTTACATAATTTCCTGTGATTTAACCCCTTAAGCTCTGCAGCATATTTTGGATTTTTTTCAGAGTTAGGCACACCAGAATTTAAGAGAGCGCCCTAACCACATACTTTGGAATAAATTGATAAAAATGGTCTCATTTGACAGGAAACTTTCTGAATTTTAAAACATGAGTAAATTTTTGCATATTTTGTATTGTATATGTTTGTAATATTGTCATAAACACAGTCAAAAAGTCAGATTTTTATATATATTTTTTATTATTTTTTTTATGTATATATCTGTAAATTAGGAAAAGTTTGGTCTATGTTCCTGCAAGAGGTTTCATTTTATTCCACTAGGTGGCAGTAAACACGGGAAAAAAGAATTTTGTTGATAACATCTTCCAAGCAAAAGTTATTTAGCTTTGACTGAAATGAGGCATTGGAGTCTCCTTTAATTCTCTTTTTTTTTTTTTCTGAATGCAGTAGACACACCTGAACTTAAAAGAGCGCCCTAACCACATACTTTGGAATAAATTGATAAAAATGGTCTCATTTGACAGGAAATATTCAGTGTTTTAAAACATGGGTAAAATATTGCATATTTTGGATTTCATATTTTTACAATATTGTCATAAACACAAAGAAAAAGTAAGAAAAATTATTATTGTTTTAATTTAGTTGTTATTTAGAAGTCTGTAAATAAGGACCAGTTAGGTCTATGTTCCTTTAGGAGGATTCTTTTGATTCCTCTAGGTGGCAGTAAACACAGGAAAAAAGAATTTTGTTGATAACATCTTCCAAGCAAAAGTTATTTAGCTTTGACTGAAAGGAGGCATAGGAATCTCCAATTGTGCTTTTACATTATTCATTTTTGATTTCTGAAAGCAGTAGACACACCAAAGGGCGCCCTACCCATATACTTCGGAATAAACTGACAGAAATGGTCTCATTTTAAAGAAAACAACCTAAGCTAAAAGCTGATATAGGATTTTAGGCTAGTATGTGAACACAGATGTAGTTATCAGTGCAGAAATATGATGCAAAAGTTTGCTTGTTCACAGGAGTCATTTCAGTTTTTGTGTTTCTTTTGAAATTATTCTTCGATATTTTACTGTAATGTGAAAAATCTGTGAAGTGAAGCACATATTTATATTCCTGAGAGTAAGAGCTTTCATTTGATATATGACTTGTCTATTTTTAGTGAGTTTGTGTGCCATAAATATGAAACATCATTATTTGTCTGATTTTCTCGAGGGGGGGGGGAGGTTGCGCAATAACGAATTTAGACTGTATTTTTTTTTTTTTTATGTAAAATTAATGCAAATATCATGGGATTCGCAAGAAAGCAGAGGTTCTAAGCTTTCAAAAAATACCATATATGTCTAGTTTTGTGCTTCACAGTTCATAGATTTTAAAAAAATTATAAGATGACCCCCCCCGTGGACCCGTCGGTGGGTCCAAGGGAGTGGCCAGAGCTGAAGAGATTTTAGTTGATATTTAGAAGTCTGTAATTTAGGACCTGTTTGGTCTATTTCCCAGCAGAAAGTTTCTTTTGATTCCACAAGGTGGCAGGAAACACGAGAAAAAAGAATTTTGTTGATAACATCTTCCAAACAAAAGTTATTTAGCTTTGACTGAAAGGAGGCATAAGAATCTCCGATTGTGCTTTTGCATTAGTAATTTTTTTTCAATTTCTGAAAGCAGTAGACACACCAAAGGGCGCCCTACCCATATACTTCGGAATAAACTGACAGAAATGGTCTCATTTTGAAGAAAACAACCTAAGCTAAAAGTTGATATAGGATTTTAGGCTAGTATGTGAGCACAGATGTAGTTATTAGTGCAGAAATATAATGCAAAAGTTTGCTTGTTCACAGGAGTCATTTCAGTTTTCGTGATTCTTTTGAAATTATTCTTCGATATTTTACTGTAATGTGAAAAATCTGTGAAGTGAAGCACATATTTATATTCCTGAGAGTAAGAGCTTTCATTTGATATATGACTTGTCTATTTTTAGTGAGTTTGTGTGCCATAAATATGAAACATCATTATTTGTCTGATTTTCTCGAGGGGGGGGGGGAGGTTGCGCAATAACAAATTTAGACTGTATTTTTTTTTTTTATGTAAAATTAATGCAAATATCATTGGATTCGCAAGAAAGCAGAGGTTCTAAGCTTTCAAAAAATACCATATATGTCTAGTTTTGTGCTTAACAATTAATAGATTTTTTTAAAATAATACAATGACCCCCCTGCGGACCCACCGGTGGGTCCTAGGGCGTGGCCAGAGCTTAAGGGGTTAAAGCTAAATTTTCAGCATCATTACTCCAGTCTTCAGTGTCATGTGATCCTTCAGAAATCATTCTAAATGCTGATTTATTATCAATGTTGGAAACAGTGGGGCTGATTAATATTTAGTTGTAACCTGTGATTTATTTTTATTTTTTTTAGAAATAGAAACAGAAATCTTTTGCAACAATATAAACTACCATCTTACCGGTAGTTCATCAGTAAAGTGTTATGCATTTTTTTTTGAAAGAAATGAATACTTTTTTTATTCAGCAAGGATGTTAAATTGATTAAAAAGTGATAACAAAGACTTATATTGTTAGAAAAGATTTATATTTTAAATAAATGCTGTTATTTTTAACCTTTGATTCATCAAGAAGATTCCAAAAAAAAAAAAATTAAGCAGCACAACTGTTTTCAACACTGATAATAACAATAATTAATCAACATATTTGAATGATTTTTGAAGGATCATGTGACACTGTAAACTGAAGTAATGGCTGATGAAAATTCAGCTTTGCATCACAGGAATAAATTATATTTTAAAATATATTAATATAGAACACCATTATTTTCACAATATTACTTTTAGTATTTTTGATAATGAGCATATAAGAATTCTTTAAAAAACATTAAAATTCTTACTGATCCCAAACTTTTGAGCAGCAGTGTATATGTAAATGAAGTTGGGGAAAATAGGTTGTGTATCATTATATTAGATCCATGCATTAGATCTTAAAGTGACAGCAGCCTTATAGTGCTGCTATCTGCGTCATTAATGTTTATCAAACAACACAAAGCAAATTGAAAATCCATTCGATTGATGATAACAGCAGGTACAAACATGACCCTCATGATCTAACAGATGCTGTACAGTAGTTTTAATTCTCATTTCTGCTTTTTTTTATGACTGTAGCCCTGTGAACTCTGCTGCGAAACCACGGGTGCCATCAGGAAGACATGTCACAGCGGATATTAGCGCTCAAGGTGTGTATGTGAATCACAAGAGCACAGCGGCATACATGCTGTCACACATGTGTTACCTGTCCTCTGTGTTTGTGTGTGTTAAGTCAAGTCAAGATTATTTATACAGCGCTTTTTACAATACAAGTTGTGTCAAAGCAACCTTACAGTATTAAAATAATAAAGTAAAATGTCAATAATAATGCAAGAGTTCCATATTGCAACAAAATCAGATTGGAGAGGACTCATCTGGTTTTCGCTGTCTTGCGTCGATGGCCGTCTTGGTGATGAGGTTTTCACTGATGATCTGTCTTTGATGTGGTCTCTGCTGACATTCAGGGCTGTAGAGGATATCTACATATGGGTCTTTAATCTAGATTTAAACTGACAGAGTGTGTCTGCCTCCCGAACAGTGTTAGGTAGATTGTTCCAGAGTTTGGGCGCTAAATGTGAAAAGATCTGCCGCCCGCAGTTGATTTTGATATTCCAGGTATTATCAAATTGCCAAAATTTTGAGAACGCAGCGGACGTGAGGGACTATAATACGATAAGAGCTCGCTCAAATACTGAGGAGCTAAACCATTGAGGGCTTTATAAGTAATTAGCAAGATTTTAAAGTCTATATGATGTTTAATAGGGAGCCAAAGCAGTGCTGACAGAACCGGGCTAATATGCTCATACTTTCTGGTTCTAGTAAGTACTCTAGCTGCTGCATTTTGGACCAGCTGGAGTTTGTTTATTAAGCGTGCAGAACAACCACCCAATAAAGCATTACAATAATCTACCCTTGAGGTCATGAACGCATGAATTAATGTTTCTGCATTTGACATCGTGAGCATAGGTCGTAATTTCGATTATCTAGATAAAAAAATGCGGTTTTGCAGATGCTAGAAATGTGGCTTTCAAAGGAAAGATTGCTATCGAATAGCACACCTAGGTTCCTGACTGATGACGACGAATTGACAGAGCAGTCATTGAGTATTAGACGGTGTTTTAGTTTTATTACATGCGGAGGTTTTAGGTCCAATAATTAACACCTCTGTTTTTTCAGAATGTTACTTGCCATCCAATTTTTTATTTCAACTATGCATTCTGTTAGTTTTTCAAATTGGTATGTTTCGCCGGGCCGTGAAGAAATATAGAAATATAGCTGCGTATCATCAGCATAACAGTGAAAGCTAACACCATGTTTCCTGATGATATCTCCCAAGGGTAACATATAAAGTGTAAAAAGCAATGGCCCTAGTACTGAGCCTTGAGGTACTCCATACTGCACTTGTGATTGATATGAAGCGTTACAGGTGTTACATGCGTTACAGGTGTGATGCAGCAGAAGAAGAGTCTGTCTGATGGGAATGTGAGTGTGATCGGTCAGAGACTCGTTTACTCAAACAGATCGTTAGATCCAGACGAGGAGAAACCCAGTGACATGACAACATCCTCATCACCGCAGATCAGAGCCACCGGCCGCGAGCCGCTCCGCGCCCTCAGACCCGCTAAAGGTGAGCATCATTACTGCAGTCTTCAGTGTCACATGGTCCTTCAGGAATCATTCTAATATGCTGATTTGCTGCTCAAGAAACATTTCTGATTATTATCAATGTTAATGTTATTATCAATGGCTAACATTTTTGTGGAAACAGTGATACGCTTTATTTTTCAGGATTCACAAATGAATGGAAAGTTCAAAAGAACAGCATTTATTTGAAATAGAAATCTTTTGAAACATTATAAATGACTTTACTCTCACTTTTTGATCAATTTAATGCATCCTTGCAGGGTTGGGGCCATTCATGAATTGAATTGAGAATGAATGGTAAATTCCAGTTCACTTCCTGGAATGGAATTGGAATTGGAATTGCATGCAGCTGACAGGAAATGGAATTTGGAATTGAATTGGAATGTCAGGAAACAGAATTGAAATCAAATAAATTCCACTAAAGTCCACTTGAGTTGCTAAATAAAATAATTTGACTTGATTTGCTTAATAGTTTTATAGTACATTAAATATTGTAAATCACATAAACCACAAACATATAAAAGAAATACAAAGTACTGTATGTTAAGTATGATCATTTCACATGCCAAATTTCAGGAAATGATGAATTCAATGCAATAAAAAGTGAATGAAATACATGAATGAACATGACTCATTTGTTTGTGAGTTGAGAAATATATTATGTGCTAATCATATATTGAATGTATAGTACATCCAGAAACTTATCACCACTGTCATTCAGTTATTAATTCATAATGTACAGTTCTCATTTTTATTTACTTACATTTGATCAACTCTATTTCATACATTACTTGGTATTTGTAAAGCATCATAAATAAAGTTCAAATGTATGTCTCTAAATGCAATCACAAATAAATGCTCAGAAACAGCAATAAACGGAATTCAGTGGAATTTCCCTCAATCGAATTCCACTTCCTGTAATTCCAATTCAATTCCTGTAATTGTTGTTGAATTCCAATTCCATTTCCTTCTTTGAATTGGAATTGTTGAGTTCATTCCTGAATTGACCCAAACCCTGCCTCCTTGATTAATATATATAATTAATTTTTGTGTGTGTGTTAATCTTCTTAATTTGCCCAAACTGGGCCATGAATGGCAGTGATTCATGGTTTCACAAAAATATTAAGCAGCAAAATATGTTTTTAACATTGATAATAATAAGATATTCTTGCCATCTTTAACCTTTGCCATCACAGGAATCTATTACATTTTACAGTATATTAATATAATAAACCATTACTTGTATCAAATAAATGCAGCCTTGGTGAGAAAAAGAGACTTCTTTCAAATACATCAAAATATTTTTTTAAATTATTCCAGTCTTTTGTATGTTTGAGAGTCCTGTTGAATGATTTTTGATGTAATAATGTGATGTGTTTCTCTTAGGATCTCAGCAGCACGTGTCTCAATCCTGCAATCGTGAAATGTCGGAGGGAGTGATCGGACGAGGTCGGTTTACAGATGTTTTACTGACTGTTGATCTAAAGCACTGCCGCTTTCATCCCTCATTTGTCTTCTTTCCTCATGTCTGCAGGAGTGTTTGGTTCAGTTGTTCTTCCCAGTCGTCCCAGTGTGGCGTCTTCTCCTGAGCAGGGCGACTGCACCGGCAGAAGCGCTCGTGATCCTCCGTCAGCCGTATACGGACACGCGTTCACCAGCGCACACGTCGAGTCTGACGGCAGCCCTGAACCGGAGGAGCTGCCGGTCACTCAGGTGCGTCTCAAACAGACCGACGGTGTTAAAACATGCATTCGCTGTGATCCAGACTCACATGATCTCTGTGTGTTGCAGGAGAGAGTCAGACTCTCTAAGTTTGCGAGCGATAAGATGCGTCAGCGGCGTCTACAGCAGCAGGATATGCCCCCCACTCAGGACCCAATGAGACGCCGCTTGCTTATCGACGATGTGAAAGGTGAAAGGATCGTAAACAAACAGCAGTGCTAGCCGTCGCTCATCTGTGTCGTCTCTGTTGTCTTTACCGTTTCTGCGTTTGTTTTCTAGACATGAATGTGAATGGATGCGAGTCGCTCTCAGATGAATCTCCCTCCAGTCCGACTGGACCGCAGAATCCGGTGAAATGTCTGAGCCCCGCCCATCAGCCCGCCCCCCCGACCGGCCCGCCCAATAGGAACACAGCGCCACGACTGAGACGAGCATCTAGTCTGAACCGGACCAGACCGCCTGTGTCACACAGCTCCGGTGAGAGAGAGAATATACATATCAACAACCATAAAAACACACACTTACTTAAATATACCGCAGACTTTACATTACTGTTCAAAAGTTTGGAGTCAGGTTAAAAAAAAATAAATAAATACTTATATTCATCAAGAATGCTTTAAACTGATCAAAAGTGCCGATAAAGACATTTATAATGTTACAAAAGATTTCTATTTCAAATAAATGCTCTTTCTTCTGAACTTCTTCTGTTCAACTGTGAATCCTGAAAAATAAAATGTATCAGTTTCCACAAAAATATTGGGCAGCATGACTTTTTTTCAACATTGATAATAATCAGAAATGTTTCTTTGGGGAAATTAGCATATTAGAATGATTTCTGACAGTCACAGGAATAAATTACAGTTTAACAGACATTCACATAGAAAACAGCTGTATTCAATTCTAAAAATATTTAACTTTTTTTTGTGAATAGAGGAGACTTTTTTCAATAAATCATTTTTCTAACCTCAGTCTTTTGAACTGTAGTGATACTACAGGAAACACACATCTGTTAAGGTTGGCTCACTTTTATTGTTGTTTGGTGAATTTTCACAAGTGAAATCCAGTCATTTTCAAAGGAATCATCACTACACTATTGACATTGGACTTTTTTCATGCAAATTTTAGCTGAAATGTAGCTATTTTCACTGTACCTTTAGTCAGTAAATAGAAGATGTATGGATTTAGTTCCCAGGGAACACAGTGCTAACATGTTTACCATACATGCACCATGGGTTGATTTGGATAAAAGCCTGTTCCAAATTCCTGAAAATCATGTCAAATATAATCAGATTATCGCTGAGGTTGGTCTGGGTGTGTGTGATCAAAATAAAGTTGTTTGTTTGACCATCAGATGAGTTGATTCCTGGGAGTCCGAAGAAAGAGGGTCAGGATCAGGCAGATCTGCGGCCGTTCTCTAAACCGGAGCTGGCGCTGACGCAGAGCTTCAGACTGATCTCATCCGACGACTGGTGAGTCTGACAGCACATCATCAGCATTAAAGGAGAAGTTCACTTCCACAACTAAAATTTACAGATGATGTACTCACCCCCTTGTCATCCAAGATGTTCATGTCTTTCTTTCTTCACTTGTAAAGAATTTTTCTTTTTTTTCAAGGATAACTTTCAAGGATTTCTCTCCATATAGTGGACTTCTATGGTGCCCAGAGTTTGAACTTCCAAAATGCAGTTTAAATGCAGCTTCAAAGGACTGTAAACGATCCCAGCCGAGGAAGAAGGGTCTTATCTAGTGAAATGATTGGTTATTTTCTGAAAAAATTGACATATTTTATACATAAATTTTATACTTTTTAACCTCAAATGCTCATCTTGTCTAGCTCTGCGTGAACTGGAATTTTGGAGTTACAGTTGTAATTTTCTCCTCCAACTTCAAAATCGCCCTACATCTCTGCAGAAGGACTGACCCAGTGTTTACAAAGTGAACGTGCAAAGAAGATCAAACACCCTTTACAAAGAAAAACACTTCACAAAGCACTCTGTCTTGAAGTTGACAAGACAACCATTTAAGGTTAAAAACTATATAAATTGTCAATTTCTGTAGAAATGAACTGATTGTTTCGCTAGATAAGACCCTTGTTCTTCAGCTGGGATCATTTAGAGCTCTTTGAAGCTGCGTTTAAACTACATTTTGGAAGTTCAGACTCGCGGGCACCATTGAAGTCCACTACATGGAGAGAAATCCTGAAATGTTTTCCTCAAAAAACATAATTTCTTCACAACTGAAGAAAGCAAGACATGAACATTTTGAGTGACAAGGGGGTGAGTACATCATCTGTAATTTTTTGTACGGGAAGTGAAGTTCTCCTTTAACACAGATGTGCTCATTCATCACATAAAAATAGAGATAAACGGATCCTCTTGAGATGTTAGCATAAATTTGTTCCATTCATGAAGGGAGAAGAAGATCGAGGGGATGAACTTCCTGCGTAGTTTGGCTCAGTATCACCCTGACGTCCTCACGACCAGGATTCATGACGTGTGTCTCGCTCTCATTCAGGAGGTCAGTCACTTCTGCAGCTTACACGCACAAACAAATCATTTCAACATGTGCCAGATTTCTATAGCGCTTTATACACTACAGATTGTTTTAGAGCTGCTTTGCGTTATTAAAACACTGAAATAACTGTGTTAAAGTTGTAAAATTTACTTATCATTCAATTATGAAACTAATATCAGCATTAAAGCCGCTCTACAGCTCTCATCTCATGGTGTCTCTAATAAAGGTTCGTAACCTGCGCTCCTGCGTGTCCCGTGTGGCGGTGGTGACGCTGGGGGAGATGTTCGTGGTGCTGCAGAAGGGAATGGATCAGGAGCTGGACGGGACGGTCAGAGCTCTGCTGCATAAAGCCGGAGAGTCCAACGCCTTCATCAGACAGGATGTGGAGCGCGCGCTGGACAGCATGGTGCAACACTGCACTCTCACACGCAGCATGAACGCACTGCTCACCGGAGGACTCAGGTCAGAAACACTCCTGGGTCACATGATCACACACATCTACTGATAGATTTTTCTGACTACTGTATTCAAATAAACGGTTGTACACTGCAAAAAAGGCCTGTCCTACTTAGTATTTGTGTCTTGTTTCTAGTCAAAATATCTAAAAATTCTTAAATTGAGATTCATTTACTAGATAAGCAAAATGACGCAAAAAGATATTTAATCTTGTTTCCAGGGGGGAAAACTAAATTAAGTAAATTTAGCTTAAAACAAGTAAAATGATCTGCCAGTGGGGTAAGTAAAATATTCCTAGAACAAGAGTATTTTACTTGTTTTAAGAAAAATGCAGAATTAGATATTTTGACTGGAAACAAGACAAAAATACTAAGTAAGACGAGACTTTTTTTGCAGTGTATGTTTCATGTTTCTCATCTGTGTGTTTCATTCTCAGTCACCTGAACTCAGTAGTGCGCAAGTGTACTGCTCAGCATCTCAGTGCTCTGGTGGAGCGGGTCGGTGCCGCCCGTCTGCTGTCTGGGACTAAAGATGTGACCGACCGCATCTTGCCGGCCGTCTGTAAGCTGGTGCAGGACTCGTCTCAGGAGGCCAGGTGAGTGTCGCAGGGGTGAGAGGTCACACAGGCAGATGCTTTCACCTCAGTGCTTCACGCTGTCATTGGTGTCTCTTTCAGGTACTTCGGTCGACGGATGCTGCTGTTTTTGTCCTCTCATCGAGACTTTGATAAAATGATGGAGAAGTTCATCTCTGCTAAAGACCTGCCGACCATCAGAGACGCCGTCTTCACTCTCAAAACCAAGGTGTGCACAAACATAAAACCAATCACGAGCACGTCTAGCATTTTCCTGAATATGTACGCTACTGGTCAGTCTTCTAACAGTATTCAGGGTTCATACAATGTGCTTGAAATACTTGAATTTGACTTTTTGAAATTTAAGGCCTGAAATAACCCTTGCAAATACCAACATTACTGAAGTGGAATTATTAAAGTGCAATGTGTCTGTAAAATAAGTGTTTAATTTTTTTCAATAAGCACATTTCATCTTTTCACACAAAATTCATGCAATTCAAAAAATTTAATTTTTTTCCTGCTTATCTCAGTTAATGTCATTAAACTAGCAAGCTAAGCCAGTAGTAGTACTGACAATGTCATGTAAACATGGCTGAAGACGCGAAAAGAGGAACAGATAAACCGAATCAATTGAGTGAGTCATTTACGTTGGAGCCGCTCCGATTGATTCAAACTCGTGATCATTCAGATCAAGTGATTCACTAGATTAAATTAAAAGAGCCATTCATTTTAGAATTATGACATCGCTTTTAATGATTTTAAAAAGCATGAATAGTTATTGGCAAAACTGAGCATTTTTTTAAAACTCTAAAGTAGTTAAACCATTGCGTTGCAAAATGATTCACGAAGCACTCCAATTGGAGCGTGGTGCGTGCATCATTTAATCTAGATTGGGATTTTGGAGCACTTTTGGTTCTAAATCTCTTGCTTCAGTTCAGAACTTTGAAGCATGAATCATTTGATTTAGATCAGAACTTCGGAGCAGGTTTGTAAATCTTTAGCTTCAGATCGGAGCTTTGGAGCACAGAGCACAAATCCATTTGCTTCAGAGCGTAGATCGTGAATCATTTGTTTTAGATCAGGATTTCAGAGCTGGTTTGTGGATCTTTTGCTTCAGTTCAGAACTTTGGAGCGCAAATTATTTTTGCGAGATCTTACATTAAAGTCCTTGAAAATCAAAAAAGTAGTGCTTGAAAAGTCCTAGAATTTCAGTTGGCAGTATCTGTATGAACTCTGGTGTTAAGCTGTCATGTGTGTTTCAGGGTTTGGGTGAGATGCCTCAGGACGCTCCGTCGGCTCGGGGCAGACGCTCTCTCCCGGGCAGCGGTCTGACGCGCACCTCGTCTCTCACGCGAGATCCTCTGAGCGGCAGCAGGTACGACACGCGTCACATAGATCTGTAGATGTGATGTTGGTGTTCGCTCATCACTCACAGTGTGTTCAGCAGGGATTGCGGGCCGGCGGTGAGTAAAGCGGCCAGTCTGGCGGACAGGAGCGAGTACGTCAAACAGATGAAGACACTGCTCAACTCCAGGGACTTCAGGGAGAGAATCAAGGCCATCGATCAGCTGGTGAACGACTGCGAGGAGAACCCAGCCCTGGTCATCGGCAGCCTGTTCCCGGTAACAATATGACACTAAAATAAACCTGTCAGACGACACTGATTCAAAACAGGGTCTTCATCGCTCACTGTTAGTTATTTTATTACATCGGCTAATGAAGATGAAAAAAAAAAGTAATTGTTATTTCAGCTTTTATAGCAACATGTTTTTAGTTTTAGCTAACTATGATAAGCCTGGTTTGATCACGCAGGATGTTTTTGATGCTGATGCTGACGTCTGCACAGGTGTTTGATGCTCTGAAGGCGCGTCTGCAGGAGTCCAACAGTAAGGTGAATCTGCGGGCTCTGGAGGCTCTTCAGACCATCATCGCTGTGCTCAGAGACAGTCTGGCTCCGGTGCTGAACATCCTGATCCCCGCCGTCGTGGACAATCACCTCAACTCCAAAAACAGCAGCATCTCCACTGCGGCGCTGGGGGCCGTTCAGGCTCTGATCCACAACATCGGTGCGTTGAGTTAGAGTTTATGGACTGATTATAGCTGATCTACTGTGTGTTTGACTCCGACTCTTGTGTTTCAGACAACAGCCTCCTGCTGCAGCCCTTCTGCTCTAAAGCCCAGTATCTGAGCGGGAGAGCCAAGCTGGACCTCATCCAGAAAGTGGCAGGTGAGTCTAGACGAGTTAGAGTTTCTGCAAAACATCTTAGTTCACCTTAAAACAAAACAAGGCCTCAAAACTCTTAAAGCAGAGCAGAAAGTCTGAAATTCATTAAGTCCTGCCATTAAATGTTGCATGCACTGCTTGTTTTCAGTACAAACATCTTAACATCCTTAAATCTAGATACTGGAGATTTACTGGAGATGCAAAATGAAGAAATTAAGTCTTGTTTTCTGAGAAATTGAACAAAAGTTAACTGAGTTTATGATTAAAACAAGAATATCTGCCAGAGGGGAATGAAAACTTGTTTTCCCTTTGAATTAAGTTGATTTTTCTGAGCGCATTGTAGGACTGGAATCATTTGATTCAGATCGGGAATTCAGATCGCAAATCATTTGATTCAGATCGGGAATTCAGATCGCAAATCATTTGATTCAGATCGGGAATTCAGATCGCAAATCATTTGATTCAGATCGGGAATTCAGATCGCAAATCATTTGATTCAGATCGGGAATTCAGATCGCAAATCATTTGATTCAGATCGGGAATTCAGATCGCAAATCATTTGATTCAGATCGGGAATTCAGATCGCAAATCATTTGATTCAGATCGGGAATTCAGATCGCGAATCATTTGATTCAGATCGGGAATTCAGATCGCAAATCATTTGATTCAGATCGGGAATTCAGATCGCAAATCATTTGATTCAGATCGGGAATTCAGATCGCGAATCATTTGATTCAGATCGGGAATTCGGAGCGGGTTTGCGAATCCTTTTTTTTCTTATTAATATTTTTATTAAACAGTGGAAAACATTAAACATTAAGCAGTACAGTTATAAAAACAAAACAAAAAAAATAAAGGAAGAAAGTATACACAAATACAAATCTCTTAAGAAAATGAACCAAGGTTTTACAGTAGTAAAAGTAAAAGTGTAAAGTGTAGTTTTCCCTAAATCATGCAGCCCAACTCCATTAGCAGATATTTGTTTTATATTTTAATCATAAACTCACTTTGTTTTGATCAGTTTCTCAGAAAACAAGACTTCATATGTTAAATATTTCATTTTCAGTTTATTCATTAAAGTGTCTTTACTTGGTCTTTAAAACGGTGTTAAAAGGTCTTTAATGTACCTTTATCAAGGCCTGATAGTCGGTGTTTTGAGCTGAAAGTGTGATGTGTGTTGTTTGTCAGAGTTGGTGACGGAGCTTTATCCACGCAAACCGCAGCTGGTGGAGCAGAAGGTTCTTCCGCTCTTCTGGACTCTGCTCAGCTCCTCCTGTAACGGAGGAAACGTCCGGACGGCCACAGCCAAGCTGGCCGAAGCCCTGCACTCACACATGGGCCAGACGCTGGTGGAGAACGCCGCCGCAACACAGTCCGCAAACGTGCAGAGCGACCTGAACGAGCTCCTGAGAGCCACTCAATCCACCTGATATGAACACAGATGAACACGCCCCGCAGTGCCTGACTGACCTGACCGTCTCTGTCACATGTGAATAAACACTCAATCATTCTGAACATACGCCGTTTTGCACTTTGATGGTACCGTGAGCGATCGTGAGCACTGCAGAATGTAACCTTTCAATGCACAATCACTCAGATGTTGTTTTGTAGCGTGTGCTCTGAACGTTTCTACCAGACGTGTGTCTTTTGTACTGTATATTAGCGCAGTATTAGCTGTACGGATGCTGTGTGTCGCTGCGGTACGGTTTAGATATATATATATTTTGCGAATATCCACTTCATTATGGCCTGTTTTAAGTGCGACCCGTCCTAGTTTTTTTTGTTTTTGCATGACCAAATGAATTGTTGGGTTTTAAAAACAAAAGAGGAAAATCTGAACGACGCCTGTGTCGCTCTGGATGTGAAAGCGTGGTGTTTCGGTGAATGTGCAGCTTTGAATCACAATAATGCAGGTGAGTTCATGTCCAGATGTAGTTCTCAGTTTAGTGCCAGTCATTCCAGAACAGCCTTTATGAGATTTCACATTAAATTATATCACAGAGAGAGAGAGATTTATCTATATAATAAAGTGTCTTATTTCTGTAAACATGTGTGCTGTGATCATTTCTGCACTGATACATGATCTTTATTAAATCTTTATCATTTATATGTGACCCTGTACCATAAAATCAGTCATAAGGGGCAATTTTTTTTAAATTAAGATTTATACATTTATCTGAGGGGGCAAAAAAAATAAAAAATAATCACCTTTAAAGTTGTCTAAATGAGGTTCCTAGCAATGCATATTACTAATCAAAAATTACGTTTTGATATATTTACAGAAGGAAATTAACAAAATATCTTCATGAAACATGATCTTAATATACTAATGATTTTTGGCATAAAAGAAAAATGTATCATTTTGACCCCTAAAATGTATTTTTGGCTATTGCTACATAATACTGGTTTTCTATACATGAACATATATGAGCTTAATGATTAAAAATAAATTCTACATTATTTATATTTTGTGATCAGTAATTTCACACAAAAAAAAGGTATTTATAAAAATACTTGTTAGAATCTACAAATGTTTTGTTTTTATTCATTTACGTTGTACACTGTACACTGTAAAAATCTAACATGAAATCCAGGGCTTTTTCAGACTTTTTGTTGTCTTGGACCCCCAAATATGAGGCCCCAGAGACATCTATATAAAGTGTAAAAAAATAATATATATTAATGTGTAAGAGAATGTTTACTTTCTATTACATAGACTTTGGCACAATAATCAGAATATAACTTTTCTTTATAATTAGAGTTGTAATAATAAAACTAAATTATTAGAATAATATTGCTGTGTTCTTATTAACAAAAAAAATAAAAATGCAAAATATTACCTGAAATAATATTACCTGGAAATATAACAGACTTTTTTTTATGTCATAATATTAAAAATACATGTATTTGTTTATTTTATTGTGTCATTTTTATTAACAAAACAATATTTTAAAAAATTATATTTTATCTGAAAAATATTTTGTTTCTATTACAGTAACTCCTTTTTCTAACCACAATCAAAGTACTTGTATATGCATAAATCTAAACATAAAATTATGCCTAGAAATATATAAAAAATGTATAGCCTAATTCTAATGATTTTTGAACTTTTAGAAATACGAAGCAGGAATAATGTCAGACTCTGTAGATTTTAACTTTTTTATTAGTATTTTATTGTAAATAAATAAAATACATTTTATATATTTTATAGTTTGTATATTTATTTTTTAAATAATATATTTTTACATTTAATGATTTTTTTTCTTAAGTTTCCCCGTATCCCAGTTTGAAAACGCGTAATAATCTATATATGAATATAAACTACAAAAACTGTAGTTTATTGATTGTACTCAAAAGAAAACATGAAACGCTGTGCGTCTTCCGTGCGCGTTCAGGAACGTCCCGCCAGCGCACGCGCACGCTCTTAGACGTTCAGTGACGTGACGTCAGCCGTACGCGCCACATTCAATCCGCCGGTTCTCTGTCGCTGCCGTGTTTATGTTTATTTGGTACATTAAAACGCGCGTCGTGTCGGTTATAAGCGTTAACGAACACGCAGAGCTTTAGCGCGTTTGTTGTCGTCGCGATATGTTCGTTTGGACTCAGTCTGACAGGATTCAGCCGCGTTTGTTTACATCGACAGCGATGAGGTGATTCTAGAATGAGCGCCAATCAGAGGACTTTATTCCAGTCATGGGGCTGCAGCAGCAAAACCAGCTCAAACCCCAGAGACCAGAGCAAAACCAGCTCCAAACCCTCGGAGCGCAGAGACAGCAGGAGCGTGTGGGGTGAGACCACAGCGGTGGCAGGTCCTGATGAAGATGAGGATGATGATGTGATGCTGGTGGCCGTCTATGAGGCCGAGCGCTCGCTTCAGGCCCCTCCAGAGCCGGGATTCGACCCCTCTGCGGGCCGGGTCTGGATCTACCCCACCAACTACCCCATCAGGGAGTACCAGCTGCGGATCTCTGAGGCGGCGCTGCTGCGGAACACTCTGGTCTGCCTCCCCACCGGCCTGGGCAAGACCTTCATCGCCTCAGTGCTCATGTACAACTACTACCGCTGGTTCCCCTCCGGAAAGATCGTCTTCATGGCTCCCACCAAACCTCTGGTGGCGCAGCAGATCCAGGCCTGCTACGGGGTCATGGGCATCCCTCAGGAACACATGGCCGAACTCACAGGTCACTGACCCTAAACGCCAGCTGCTGAGGTCATGACCTCTGTAGGGTCATGGGGACCAATCCCAAATCAGAGACGTTACTGTAGTGCAGGGGTTCCAAACTCTAATTTAACATTAATATTATTCAACGGGGCTCGACCATTAAATAAAATAAAACATTTATATTTATAGTTCTAATAATAACAGTAAAAATATATTTTAAAATATGGGTTTAAAAATATTCATAAAACTTTATACACATAGTTCAGGCCTAATATGTGACCCTAGACCGCAAAACCAGTCATAAGGGTCAGTATTTTTTACATTTATACATATAAAAGCTGAATAAATAAGCTTTCCATTGATGTATGCTTTGTTAGGATAGGACAATATTTGGCTGAGGGTGCAAAACAAAATCTAAATATTGAGAAAATCACCTTTAAAGTTGTCCAAATGAAGTTAGCAATGCATATTACTAATCAAAGATTAAGTTATATTTACAGTAATAAATGTACAAAGTATCTTCATGGAACATGATCTTAATATCCTAATGATTTTTGGCATGAAAGAAAAATCAATAATTTTGACCCATACAATGTATTTTTGGCTATTGCTACAAATATGCCTGTGCTCCTGGGTGACAAATGTCTGATGATTGTGTTTTTGTTGATTATTGACCGTATGTTGACATGTGTTTGTGTGCTGGCTGTAGGCTCGACGGCGGCGCAGCAGCGGCGGGAGCTCTGGAGATCCAAGCGCGTGTTCTTCTTGACTCCTCAGGTGATGGTGAACGATCTGACCCGAAACACCTGTCCGGCCGCACACGTCAAGTGTGTAGTGATCGACGAGGCACACAAGGCCACCGGGAACCACGCGTACTGTCAGGTAGAGCTTCATCTGCTGTATTCATGCGGTTTATTCAGATCGGTTCTGATCGCTTCCGTTGGTTCCGCAGGTGATTCGTGAGCTACGCAACCAAACGCAGCAGTTCCGCATTCTAGCGCTCAGCGCCACACCTGGAGGAGACGTCAAGGTGAGACACAACCGTCTGTCCTCACTTTTAGACCATCTGAGTAGAAAAGATTTGTATAAATGTGTGATTCCATCACTGTTTCACCAGTAAATCCTCTGTAGTGAATGGGTGCCGTCAGAATGAGAGTCCAAACAGCTGATAAAAACATCACAATAATCCACAAAACCACTCCAGTCCATCAGTTAACATCTGGAGAAGACAAAAGCTGAAACACATCCATTATTAAGAGTTAACTAAACTACATTGAGTCCATAATCCATAATAACACTTCCTCCAGTGAAAAAGTGGTCTGGTCTGAATCAGGAGAGAAATCTGCTCAGATCAAGCACTGTTTACAAGCCAAAACAGCTCTGAGCAAATCTGTGGCTGGATTATGATGTGATTTTTTTAACTGGAGGAAGCGTTATTATGAATTACAGACTTTTAGTTAAAAACGTCTTAATGCTGGATTTGTTCAGCTTTTGTCTTCTCGAGATGTGAACTGATGGACTGGAGTGGTTTTGTGGATTATTGTGTCTTTTCATCAGCTGTTTGGACATTCGACGGCACCCATTCACTCCAGAGGATCCGTAGTGCTCATGTCTATCAGATCAGTTTTATCTATTGATGTCTGATGTGTTTGATTTGCAGGCGGTGCAGCAGGTGATCTCTAACCTGTTGATCTCTCACATCGAGCTGCGATCAGAGGACAGTCCAGATGTCCAGACACACGTCCATCAGCGCAGTCTGGAGAAGATTGTCGTCCCGCCGGGAGACACGCTCACTCAGTATCAGACACGATACCTGCAGGTACGTCACATCTGATGTCTTTCAGCGTCAGTGGAGGTTTTTTTTATAGTCAAAAACAGGGTGATTTGAAGTGCTGCAAACATATATGTTGTTCAGAGGGAATAAGAGATTGAGAGACAGCTGGATGATTCAGGTGTGATCGTGCTTCATCTGTTCAATGACATATATTCTGGTCAGAGCCGTTGTCAAGTTGTTAAATGCTAGTAGAATCTCAGTGAAATATGGCTGTGTTTCTGTGATCTTGTGTTTGTTGGGTGTTGTTGTCGCCCTCTACTGGTGTCAGATCATCATCACACACTGCTGGACTGGTTTCTGTCTGTGTTTTGATTCTTTCTGCTGGACTTGTTCGTGTTTACAGTGCTTTATTCCTGCTGAGCAGGACTCGAGGTGAAGTTTTGCAGGGTTTATTCACGTCTCACCGGAGCGCTGGAATGTTTCAGTCCACCGGAGCAAAGCAGCAGATCCATGAGACATGAAACAGCCTCTTTAT
>NC_133381.1:1294661-1407197 GCF_049309525.1 Garra rufa | reverse complement strand
GTGTTCGTAGGATGAATGAATAACAGGAGTTCAATTGAGCTTGAAATTAACATTTAGCATTTTCATTTATTTGACACTTGTTTACATTTTAGTATAGACTGTGTTCTTTTCATTAGCTAAGAGGACATGTTTGCTTTCATGTGAATTAGCAATCAACCTCAGAGAAAAATCAGGTGATAATAAGTGTAAAATAAAACAATATTATGAAAAAGGTTAAGATTACATCAGGCTCGTAATTCAATTCAATATATAGAGGAAAAAAATAAGAAATTAAGAAATGTAGAAAATTATAGATGTTTTAGGACCATAACAACTTTTTTTTGCATTCTGATTATTAATTTATAAATCAATAATTTTAAAACAAAAACTTTTAATAATTAAGATAATTAATAAAAAACTTTCTAATATGAATTTAATTCTAAAAATGCAAAATAAAAAATATAATAATAATATAAAAGTACTCGACCTCACAAAAAAATTTGGTGAAAATTAGTGGATAAAATGAAAAATCTCATGAAAAAGGTCCAGATTAGATCAGGTTTGTAATTCACTTCAAAATAAAGAGGAAAAAAAAATACATTTTGCATTAAGAAAATTATAGATGTTTTAGGACCATAACAACTTTTTTTTTTATGTTGTGATTATTAATTTGTAAATAAATAATTTTAACACAAAAACTATTTAATAATTAAGAAAAAAACGTTCTAAATAAAAAACTACCAAAATAAAAAAACGTTTAATAATTACGATAATTAAGAAAAAAACTGTATAATATGAATTCAATTCTGAACAGTTAAAAGTTCAAATAAATCTCATGAAAAAGGTCAAAATGACATTAGGCTCGTAATTCACTTTTATTTATAGAGGAAAAATAAATTACATTTTCCATTAAGAAAGGAACCATAGGACCATAACAACTTTTTTTTTCTTTTTTTTGGCATTGTGACTTATATTTTAGATTATTTTTTTCCACCAGTGTCATTACTATAATTCAAAAATAAAAATATGTAATCCAAATGATATGATTTTTTGGCATTTATTCTCCTTATTTATTTTGGGTTATTTATTTTATAATTAAGTCTGTTTTAGGACCATTAATCATATATATATATATATATATATATATATATATATATATATATATATATATATATTCTAAAGTGAAATATGATTTTAAATTATATTAACCCTGTTTTAGGATTATTAAGATAATTTTTAATTTATTTAATTTGCCAAACTCTCATTACTGATTTTAAATATATATATATATATATATATATATATATATAATATATATATATATATAATATATATATATATATATATATATATATATATATATATATATATATTCTTCTTACTTATTTTGGGTTATTTTTTTTTATTAGATTTTATATTTATATATATATATATATATATATATATATATATATATATATATATATATATATATATAATTAATATATATAATCCATCATCTACATGATATGATTTTTTTTATATATAGTTTTCGTACTTATTTTGGGTTATTTTATTTTATTAGATAAAATTATGCCATTTTTTGGGCCATTAATCATATACTATATATGTATATATATATTTTTTTCCCTGCTTATTCTGAAGTGAAATATGTAAAATCAAATTAACCCTGTTTTAGGAATATTAAGATTTTTGATTTTTTAAATATCTCACATTGTTCCAACAAATTGTCATAAATGTATGTTTATTTAATTTTTTAATAATTTAATATAATAATTTTAAATTCATTTAAGCTTGTTTTTTGTTTTCAAGACATTAGGATTTTTTTGCATTTTGTCATTTTCTTTATTTTGCCCACCAATTGTCGTACGGTAATACATATACACACTTTTATATTTATATGCAATGGTTATTACATATGGCCAAATCTAAAGTCGGTATAAAGTAAGTCTAAGTCTATATGTCATTGAGATTTATTCAAGCAAACAAATTCTAATGAGGCATACAAACAAATATATTTTCTGAGAGCTGTATTTTGTATTTTAGGAGTTTTGTTGCTGGTGGAGGTGATAGATAAACATAAAAACACATCAGCATTGACAGAAAACTAATTCTGCATTGGCACTGCTGTGGTAGGATCTGCTTTTAGTGGCTAAACCTGAAGTAAAATAATGTTGAGGAACAGAAGGTGGTGGTTAGATTGAGCCGGAGGAAGGAAATGAGTTCAGTACTTGTGTTTGAAGCGTCTGCCGGCGTGTTTTCACTCAGAAAATGATGAGGAGAGAACAGAGAATGACAGTGAGTCAGTCCGTCCATCAGCGATCGGCCCACACACTATTATTCAGATGCTTTGGTTAAGCTTGTGTCCTAAATAACACTCACAGTTCACAGTTGGACAGTCGATATCGCTAAATAAACCCAGACTACAAACGATTGTATCTTGCTTTTACACACATACTGACCCAATAAATAAATATTAAACACTGATGTGAGTGCAGATGATTTTATTATGTGAGGACAGAGCGTGCGGAGTGATTCTTTCCGCCTCTAATTTTACAGCTGCTAAGATTTCAATGCTGGTCTTAAAATAGCTGAATGGATTCTGGATGGAGTATTTATTTTTGGAGGAAACGGGGTTATTATAGTTAACTAGAAACTAAAAATATTAAATGTTTTTTGAAAAATATTAAACTTTAACATTTCTCATTTCCATTTAGTTTAACTTGATGTACTAAAATAAATAAATACATACAAATGACAAAACAAACAGCTAAATTACTAAAACTTTAAATAAAATTAAAATGAAAATATACATCTAAATACATATCTAAAAATATTAATAAAACTATAATAGTATTTCAGTGATGCTTTAAGTTTTATTTTATAGTGTATAAATTGACAAATCTCATAAAAATGGTCAAGATCACATACATAGATCATATCCATGTTGTATTTTAATTCAAAATAAAGAGGGAAAAAATACATTTTCCATAATATCCATTATCTCTCTTTTTTTCTAATGTCAAATATGATTTTAAATAAAACTAAGACCATTATTTTTATTATTATAATTTTTTTTTTTTTTTTTGCATTGCTAGTCAACATACGCTACCAGTCAAACGTTTTTGGACAGTAATTTTTAATGTTTTTTAAAGTCTCTTCTGCTCAGCAAGCCTGCATTTATTTGATCCAAAATACAGAAAAAGCAGTAATATTGTGAAATATTTTTACTATTTAAAATAGCTGTTTTCTATGTGAATATATTTTAAAATGTAATTTATTCCTGTGATCAAAGCTGAATTTTTAGCATCATTACTCCAGTCTTCAGTGTCACATGATCCTTCAGAAATCATTCTAATATGCTGATTTGCTGTTAAAGAAACATTTCTGATTATTATTATTATTAATATTTAAAACAGCTGAGTATATTTTGTTCAGGATTCTTTGGTAAATAGAAAGATAACGTTACACACTATACCATTCAAAAGTTACAGAAAAATTATAGAAATTTTACTTTTGTTTAGCAAGGATGCTTTAAATTGAACAAAAGTGATAATAAAAACATTGTTACAAAAGGAAACCTGAAAAAGTTCTACTCAGCTGTTTTCACCATAATAGTAACATGAAATGTTTTTTGAGCAGCAAATCAGAATATTAGAATGATTTAATTAGTAATTATGCTAAAACTTTATTATTTTGAGATATTATTTTAATGTAAAATATTTGTTTCTATGTGGATATATTTTTAAATGTAATTGATTCCTGTGATGCAAAGCTATATTTTCAGCATCATTACTCCAGTCTTCAGTGGAAATCTTCTAATCACCAAGGATGTTTTAAATTGCTAAAACGTGATAGCATAGATTTACATTGTTGGAAAAGATTTATAATTTAAACTAATGCTGTTCTTTTTAATGTTTTATTCAAAGAAATACAAATAAATATTTGGCAGCACGACTGTTTCCAACATTGATCATTCTAATAATGAATCAGCATATTAGAATGATTTCTAAAGGATCATGTGACACTTAAGACTGGAGTAACAGCTGATGAAAATTCAGCCATTCAAATTCATATATATATATATATATTAGTAGTGTAACAAAGTAGTTGAAGTAGTGTTTCTCATTGTGAACTCTGACACATGATGTGTGATTGAATGTCCTCACACACTCACACTCACACTGAGATCTTCACTGACTCATGATGGGTTCTCCTGCCCGGCGGTTAGACAAAACGCTCATCAACAAACTTCATCTAGTCTGGTAGTCTACATGTGTATATATGAGAAAGTACATAAGAGAATGGCTATGTTTGGAAACTTTAACCATATGATCTCTGCTTATAACTGTTTTATATTTGATACATTAATTTCTATACGATCAAACTTAACTAGACCTGTTTTACACACAATCTGCTTCATGCCTGTCTGTCATCTGATAGTTTAGAGTTTTGTTTTGTTTTATCAAGTAAAAGGTCCTTTAGTAGAATTGTACAAAAGTCCACCTACAGATGGTGCTTCTCGTGTGTTTTGCTTTCAAATCTTGACTGATTTTCAAATCTGAGAAGTCCCAATCTGAATCAAATGATTCACGAAATCGCACCAAAGTCCCGATTTGAATCAAATGATTCGCGAAATCGCACCAAAGTCCCGATTTGAATCAAATGATTCACGAAACCGCACCAAAGTCCCGATTTGAATCAAATGATTCACGAAACCGCACCAAAGTCCCAATCTGAATCAAATGATTCACGAAATCGCACCAAAGTCCCGATTTGAATCAAATGATTCGCGAAATCGCACCAAAGTCCCGATTTGAATCAAATGATTCACGAAACCGCACCAAAGTCCCGATTTGAATCAAATGATTCACGAAACCGCACCAAAGTCCCAATCTGAATCAAATGATTCACGAAATCGCACCAAAGTCCCGATTTGAATCAAATGATTCGCGAAATCGCACCAAAGTCCCGATTTGAATCAAATGATTCACGAAACCGCACCAAAGTCCCAATCTGAATCAAATGATTCACGAAATCGCACCAAAGTCCCGATTTGAATCAAATGATTCACGAAACCGCACCAAAGTCCCGATTTGAATCAAATGATTCACGAAACCGCACCAAAGTCCCAATCTGAATCAAATGATTCACGAAATCGCACCAAAGTCCCGATTTGAATCAAATGATTCACGAAACCGCACCAAAGTCCCGATTTGAATCAAATGATTCACGAAACCGCACCAAAGTCCCAATCTGAATCAAATGATTCACGAAATCACATCAAAGGCCCGATTTGAATCAAATGATTCACGAAATCGCATCAAAGTCCCGATTTGAATCAAATGATTCGCGAAACCGCACCAAAGTCCCGATTTGAATCAAATGATTCACAAAATCGCATCAAAGTCCCGATTTGAATCAAATGATTCGCAAAATCGCACCAAAGTCCCGATTTGAATCAAATGATTCACGAAATCGCACCAAAGTCCCGATTTGAATCAAATGATTCACGAAATCGCTTCAAAGTCCCGATTTGAATCAAATGATTCACGAAATCGCACCAAAGTCCCGATTTGAATCAAATGATTCACGAAATCGCACCAAAGTCCCGATTTGAATCAAATGATTCACGAAATCGCTTCAAAGTCCCGATTTGAATCAAATGATTCGCGAAACCGCACCAAAGTCCCAATCTGAATCAAATGATTCACGAAACCACACGAAAGTCCCGATTTGAATCAAATGATTCGCGAAACCGCACCAAAGTCCCGATTTGAATCAAATGATTCGCGAAACCGCACCAAAGTCCCGATTTGAATCAAATGATTCGCGAAACCGCACCAAAGTCCCGATTTGAATCAAATGATTCACGAAACCGCATCAAAGTCCCGATTTGAATCAAATGATTCGCGAAACTGCACCAAAGTCCCGATTTGAATCAAATGATTCCTGAAACCGCATCAAAGTCCCGATTTGAATCAAATGATTCGCGAAACCGCACCAAAGTCCCGATCTGAATCAAATGATTCGCGAAACCGAACCAAAGTCCCGATCTGAATCAAATGATTCACGAAACTGCACCAAAGTCCCGATCTGAATCAAATGATTCACGAAACCGCATCAAAGTCCCGATCTGAATCAAATGATTCGCGAAACCGCACCAAAGTCCCGATCTGAATCAAATGATTCACGAAATCGCTTCAAAGTCCCGATCTGAATCAAATGATTCGCAAACCCGCACCAAAGTCCCGATCTGAGTCAAATGATTCACGAAACTGCACCAAAGTCCCGATCTGAATCAAATGATTCGCAAACCCGCACCAAAGTCCTGATCTGAATCAAATGATTCACGAAACTGCACCAAAGTCCCGATCTGAATCAAATGATTCACAAAACTGCACTAAAGTCCTGATCTGAATCAAATGATTCACAAAACCGCACCAAAGTCCCGATCTGAATCAAATAAATTTGCGAACCCGCACAAAAGTCCCGATCGGAATCAAATGATTCACAAAACTGCACCAAAGTCCCGATCTGAATCAAATGATTCACGAAACTGCACCAAAGTCCCGATCTGAATCAAATGATTCGCAAACCCGCACCAAAGTCCCGATCTGAGTCAAATGATTCACGAAACTGCACCAAAGTCCCGATCTGAATCAAATGATTCGCAAACCCGCACCAAAGTCCTGATCTGAATCAAATGATTCACGAAACTGCACTAAAGTCCTGATCTGAATCAAATGATTCACAAAACTGCACTAAAGTCCTGATCTGAATCAAATGATTCACAAAACCGCACCAAAGTCCCGATCTGAATCAAATAAATTTGCGAACCCGCACAAAAGTCCCGATCGGAATCAAATGATTCACAAAACTGCACCAAAGTCCCGATCTGAATCAAATGATTCACGAAACTGCACCAAAGTCCCGATCTGAATCAAATGATTCGCAAACCCGCACCAAAGTCCCGATCTGAATCAAATGATTCACGAAACTGCACCAAAGTCCCGATCTGAATCAAATGATTCGCAAACCCGCACCAAAGTCCTGATCTGAATCAAATGATTCACGAAACTGCACCAAAGTCCCGATCTGAATCAAATGATTCACAAAACTGCACCAAAGTCCCGATCTGAATCAAATGATTCACGAAACTGCACCAAAGTCCCGATCTGAATCAAATGATTCGCAAACCCGCACCAAAGTCCCGATCTGAGTCAAATGATTCACGAAACTGCACCAAAGTCCCGATCTGAATCAAATGATTCGCAAACCCGCACCAAACTCCTGATCTGAATCAAATGATTCACGAAACTGCACCAAAGTCCCGATCTGAATCAAATGATTCGCAAACCCGCACCAAAGTCCTGATCTGAATCAAATGATTTGCGACCGCACTAAAGTCCCGATTTTCAACAAGTAAATGCAAGTATACCTGTAGTAATATTTCCAGATGAACACTTGCTCGACTAAAGCAGCTTGGCTTACTTGATTCTCCATGAATCTTTAATTTTTTTAGTCTCAAATCTGATCATCAGGATCTTTTGAGGAACCTTTTTTCCCAGAAGCTTTACTTTCACTGTTCCTCAGTGGAGGAGTGATCTTCCCAAGCCTCCAAAAATCTTACATCTTTTAAGGAACGTTTATTTGTTCATCTTTTAATTATCATTGGATTGCATCGCATTATATGTTTGGATCATTTCAATCTCATCTTACTAAAACATATTATTGGGGACACAGAGTGACAACTGATATTTTTTGTCAGTTGTTGGCATTTATGTCAGTATCTGCTGTATTATAAAGATCTGTGTGTGTGTTGAAAGCAGTGATAGTCTGTTATGTACTGGAATGTGTGTGTTATCAGTCTGAGGTTCACATGTTAATATTCACATGTAGAGAGGGGTGAAGTGTGTCATGAACTAATTAGCATGTCCGTCTGATCGTTCTGCCCACACACACAGAGATCTCCCATCTGCCCATGACTCATGTCTCTTCTCACTCTGAACACAGACCGTTCTCATGTTCTCAATGAGCAAATCACATCATTACGTGTCACAATTTCTCATTCTGAATGCACATTTGCAGGACTCACTAAAAAATACTGTGACTGAACTAGAAGTAACACATTTTTTATGTCTCACTATCATTTGAAGAACATCCACAGGACTGGAGTTCATTTTCATCTTCAGTTTTAAAATGTAAGTCAACAGCAATTTTTCAATTTTAGGTGAACTATTCCTTTAAATGATCAGAAAGAGTTTGGATAGTTTTCATGTACTTGTCCAGATCAACTTTAAGTAAAGAAAAGAGAGGTTTAGAGCCAGATTTTTGTTTATGTATGTGGAATTTAATTATTAAGTTATGTATTCCTATACTCTTTTTCGAGTAGTCAAACAATCCAAAGAAAACATCTTTAAAACAAAAAGAAGTCACTTTAGATCTGATAAACATTAAAAAATCTGACCAAATGACATACATTGGAAAAACAAGTGAATGAATCTTCCTGAGAAGAGTGACAAAATCAGCAACTCACTTCAGTGTCTGACTTACATTATAATTCCTCATAAGATTTTTGTGAAATTTGGATGAACTCATTAATCTGTTCGTTGACCTCATCATATTTAAAGGTTGTATCAGCGATTTCTAGCCTAAAACATAAAGTGTCGATTTCAGCTTACCTTTATTCACGATCCGCTCGCTGCCTGCCCCATAAATTGTCTGTGAAAAAACCGCGTCTCTCTGGTCAGTCTAGGGTCCGAGATATGCCAAAAAAACAATCGGTGCTATCAACACACCACAGATAACCAAACAGTGTTCCAACCAATCAGCGTCAGGGGTTTGGTGTTGTGGACTTTCCTACTGGTGCAGGGATGTGAGGGAGGCGGAGCGAAAGTCCACAACACCAAACCCCTGACGCTGATTGGTTGGAACACTGTTTGTTTTTGTGTGGAAAGGTTGGTAGTGCCGATTGTTTTTTTGGCATATCTCGGACCCTAGGCTGACCAGAGAGACGCGTTTTTTTCATAGACAATTTATGGGGCAGGCAGCGAGCGGATCCTGAAGAAAGGTAAGCTGAAATTGACACTTTATGTTTTAGGCTAGAAATCGCTGATACAGCCTTTAAGGAGAAAACTGTGGTTATACAAAAAAAACTACACTTTTACTTTAGTAAAACCACTTTTCATTTTCTTAAGGGATTTGTATTTGTGTGTCTTTGTTTTGTTTTTAGAACTGTACTAACTTAATGGTTTGAAAAAAATATTTAAGATTAATAATCTTAATCAAAAGAAGAACCTGCACCAATGTGCCGATTTGAATCAAAAGATTTGCGAAACCTCACCAATGTCCTGATCTAAATCAAATGATGTGCGAACCCACACCAAAGTCCCGATTTGAGTCAAAAGATTCACAAACCCGCACCAAAGTGATTTACAAAACCGGAAAGTCCCGATCTGAATCAAATGATTCGTGAAACCGAAACATCCTGATCTGAATCAAAATATTTTCAAGCACACCAAAGTCCCGATCTGAGTCAAAAGATTTGCAAACCCGCACCAAAGTCTTGATTAGAATGTTTCTGAAACTGGAAAGTCCGATCTGAATTAAATGATTTGCAAAACTGGAAATTCCCGATCTAATCAAAAGATTTGTGAACCCGCACCAAAGTCCCAATCTGAGTCAAAAGATTCGCAAACCTGCACCAAAGTCCTGATCTGAATCAAAAGATTCGCAAACCCGCACCAAAGTCCTGATTTGAATCAAATGTTTCCAAACTGGAAAGTCCCGATCTGAATTAAATGATTTGCGAAACAGGAAAGTCCCCATCTGAATAAAATTATTTGCCAACCAGAAATTCCTGATCTGAATCAAAAGATTTTCAAGCGCACCAAAGTCCCGATCTGAGTCAAAAGATTCACAAACCCGCGCCAAAGTCCTGATTTGAATCAAATGTTTGCAAACCGGAAAGTCCCGATCTGAATTAAATGATTCGCAAAACTGGAACTTCCCGATCTGAGTCAAAAGATTTGCGAACCCGCACCAAAGTCCTGATCTGAATCAAAAGATTTGCAAACCCGCACCAAAGTCCTGATTTGAATCAAATGTTTCCAAACCGGAAAGTCCCGATCTGAATAAAATTATTCACTAAACCAGAAAGTCCCGATCTGAATCAAATTATTCACGAAACCGTAAAGTCTTGATCTGAATAAAATTATTTGCTAAACCAGAAAGTCCTGATCTGAATCAAAAGATTTTCAACCGTACCAATGTCCCGATCTAAATCAAATGGTTTGCAAATCCGGAAAGTCCCGATCAGAATAAAATTATTTGCTAAACCGGAAAGTCCCGATCTGAATCAAAAGATTTTCAACCGCACCAAAGTCCCAATCTGAGTCAAAAGATTTGCAAACCTGCACCAAAGTCCTGATTTGAATCAAATGTTTCCAAACCGGAAAGTCCCGTTCTGAATAAAATTATTCGCAAAACCGGAAAGTCCCGATATGAATTTAATTATTTGCGAAACCGGAAAGTCTCGATCTGAATAAAATTATTCACGAAACCGGAAAGTCCTGATCTGAATCAAAAGATTCGCAACCGCACCAAAGTCTCTTATCATCTGGGCTGTATCCGAAATCGCCCCCTATACCCTCATTCACTATTCCCTACATTAGTCCACTCTTACAGTTCACTTGAAGGAGTGAATGAAAACGAGTGAGTGAATTCGTACACTAAGTGCACCGGAAGGACTGCCGCTTTTGCATAGTATTGCTTACTGTTTAACAATCATTTGAAACGGACAGTTTGAGTAGTAAGATTAAAGGATTTATCTTGAACTATGTCTATGAATTTACGTATAAACCCTGGTTAAACAATTTAATAATCAATTTACAACGAATTTGTACCCGCCTTGTAAAATGAACTGATGGATGATTCAGCTGCGGGCGCCATCGTCTGGTGAGACGCGGGAATTCAGTCGGTGCGCGACTCTCACAGTGCATTATGGGTTATCTCTAGCGGTTTAGCGTACATCGGTTGTACACTCGTTTTTGCGGTGCATTGTGGGATTGAATGAGTGCACTCGAGAAAGTCCACTATGGTTTCGAACACCACTTAAAATGGCTGTCCCCTCAAATAGTGCCCTATTTGAGGGTATAGGGGGCGATTTCGGATACAGCCTTGGTTTTTGTAGGTGAACTGAATGATCGAAGTCACGAGTTTGAATCAATCGGAGCGGTTCCAGCGTAAATGACTCAATAAATTGATTCAGTTTTGTCAGTTCCTCTGCTTTTCACATCTTCAGCCATGTTTACAGGACACTGCCATTACTACTACTAGCTTAGCTCGCTAGTTTTATGACTCCAACTGAAAAGAACAAAAAAGAGGATGATGTTTACGAATAAAACATCAATTTTTCCATTCCCAAGATATCCAACACAAATCTACGAACATTCAGGTGAGGTAACCGCTTTACTGCTAACTAGTGAAAACGCTTCAATAATATGACGAGCTGCTTTTTAAAACGCATGTTAGATGTAGACATTGTGCATTTTGATGGAGTTCGTAGCTTAATTGACTTTATTTGAAATAGTTTGAGCTGCAGTTCAGTTGCTGACAGTTCAGGAAATAAGTTAAAAGCATCTAGTCATCTCATACTTTTAGTCAATGTTCAGTTTATCAGTATATATTGTTATAAGTATTTGATATTATTGTTGTATCTGATTGTATTAGTCTATATAGGGAAGAAACAGATGAACACAAAACAGCATGACAAAGGTAAAGAGGGTAAACTTTATCATTCAACTGAACTGTGTACATTTGTTTTAAACACTTCAGCTAAGTTACCTTATATTAACTTCTCAGGCAATATCAATGGTGTTTCTATTTCAGATATTTAATTGTTTGATCATAATTATTGCTAGGGACAATTTAGTAGTTGGATTATGGGATATTGGTAGGCAAATTTATTAATATTTGTATTTTTATGTTAATTAAGGCGAGACACTGCAGGTGAATAAGGTAAAAAATTAACTAATAGTTATGACCTTACTTACCCAGTTAATTTATTACATTGAAAATTGCTAATTTTTTTGTATTACAAGTTTTCTAAATGCAAATAAACATTATTTATTGAAATATAAGCTAATTTGCATACATTTCTAGTACAAAAATCTAAACTCTGGATGAAGTCAGTTTCAAAATTCTTGTTTAATTTTTTTGACATATTAGAGTCAAATGTTTTTACAGAGGGAAATCTCATTTCGTCACTCCATAATTCAGAAAAAAAAGCTATTTTTGCCATTTTGGGGGGAATAAAATGTATAAAATCAAACAAATTATATATTAACAAATCCCTCTGTAAAAACCTTCAGGATATAGACAGAAATAAAAAATTTATAGTTTGGTGTGTGTAAGTGCTACTGAAGTGGAGATTTATGGCTCAGGAGGGAAAAAAATCATTTTGAGAAAGCAGCCTTTAAAAATATGTATTGTAATTGAAATCTATTGACACAACTAGATAAAGTGCTATAAAAGGAACACTTAACAGTGTCTTTAGGGTGTTTTCTTTCCACTAGTCTGAAAAAACACCTTATAAAACACCAAAAGCCCAAAATCTCAAACTTTGGCTGGTGCATGAAAAAACAGTTTTTTTGCCTGCATTGTCTCCCCTTAATACCATCAGCCCTTTAATGAAACTGCTAATGCATCTAATGCCTGATGAGAATCTGATTTGTGTCTCTCTGCAAAATGCATAGACAAGTGAACCAAAAATTCTTCTATTTTTTGTTTATAGGCCTAAAATGACAGGAATATGTGCAAATAACTGCATGTACCGCGGTGCCCTCCAAACCATTAGAGCAAATCGGAGTATTTTCTGGGAAATAAGCATGTAATTTGCGAAGCGAGGCGGCGCTGAGTCACCGGCCTCAGTTTCCCTGTAAACACGTGCGATCTGCTGCTCCTGATGCTCCTCCAGACCTCCAGCCACCTGGCCAGATCCTCCCTCCTCCTACAGCGGCTCCTCTTCCTGCTCCGCATCATCGCGGCATCTCCTGGGACTCTAATGCAGGGTTTGTGCCAGATTGGCGCATGTCGAAAGGGTTTGCCTCTTCCATTAGAGCGGCCACCCCGGTGCCATCTGCTCCCGCTGATGCCTCCCAAATTATTTCACATTTCACTCCATCTCTGAGGCACGGAGACATTAAATGCTAAAATTGCATCAGTTTAAATTTTCTGAGAGATGTTGCATGATTTCTGACGAGAGGTCTTGTTAGATATTGAATTAGGTGATTTCTATTTTGCATGCTTATGCAATATTAATATGTATGTCAGGTTGCGTCTTTTAGATCTTAAACTAAAGTAGGCCTATTAAACTTACCTTTAAATGCAAAAATGCAATGCTGGGCTATTATGCATTGAAGCTAATTGAAGCCCATTTCTGCCACAGAATGAAGAAAAACAACATAATTGTAATATTTTAGCTCTTAGTTTTTTTGTCGCTTTTCATAAATAATTGTGCAATTCAAGAAAAAAGCAAAATTTTGAGATATAAACTCAGATATAAAAAGGCTGCATTATTTTGTTATATTTTGAGTTTACATCTAACAACTTTTACTTTTATCACTGAATTTTGAGTAATAGTTTTTTTATAAAAAAAAATAATTGTGATTTTTATCTCATAATTCTGATTTCTTTCTGGCTTTTCTGAAATAATTGTGCAATTCAAGAAAAAAGTCAAAATTATGAGGAAAAAAAACACTTTTTGAAGGATACAATTATTGAACATTTCGGGCCACAGATAACTCAAGTTATTTTCTAAAGGATTATAGGGTTCAGTCTCTGCTGCTAAGAATATTCTGGCTTTGTGATTATAAGCGCTGACTCACAGACGGACACTAGGATTCAGCCTCAAAAAATTCACTATTCTTAACTTTTTACAAAAGTGACAGTGAAGACATTTATAATATACATTTTTTTTATAATTATGTTATAATTATGATGCAAAATGTTATAATTATGACATAAAAGTCATAATTATAAGATAAAAGTCAAAAATTCTTTGATATACTAAGTCATTTTTTGAAATAAAAACTTTGACATACTAAATCATAATTATAAGATAAGTCAAAGATAATATATACAAAGCCTTAATTATGAGATAAAATGTAAGTTATGAAATATAAAACATAAAAATTCTGAGTTTACATCTCACAGTTTACTTTTATCGCTAAATTTTATGCAGTTTTTTTGATGATTTTTTAAATGATAATTCTGATTTCTTTCTCGCTTTTCTGAAATAAATGTGCAATTCAAGAAAAAAAGTCAAAATTATATGAGAAAAAAATGTCAATTACTTTTTTTCATGATGTAAAAAAATTAAATGCTTTTTTAAATTTAGTGATAAATACATTTTAAAAAAGTAAAATATTATTACAATTAAATATGTTTTCAATGTGAATATTTTGTAAAATGTGATCAAAACTGACTTTTCAGCATTAGCTAAAGAAACATTTCTTATTATAATCAGATTATTATTCTGATTTTTATGTTTTATATTTCATAACTTTGACATTTTATCTCATAATTATGGCTTTGTATATATTATCTTTGACTTACCTCATAATTATGATTTAGTATGTCATAATTTAAAGTTTTTATTACAAAAAATGAATTAGTATATCAAAGATTTTTTTTACTTTTATCTTATAATCACAACTTTTTATGTCATAATTATAGCATTTTGCATCATAATTATAACCTTATGAATGGCATTGATTTACAAATATATATATTACAAATGTCTTCACTGTCACTTTTGTAAAAAGTTGTTAAGAATAGTGAATTTGAGGCTGAATCCTAGTGTCCGTCTGTGAGTCAGCGCTTATAATCACAAAGCCAGAATATTCTTAGCAGCAGAGACTGAAATCTACAATCCTTCAGAAAATAACTTGAGTTATCTGTGGCCTGAATTGTTCAATAATTGTGTCCTTCAAGAGAAGCTGAAGCTGAAGATGTGTGAAATTACAGGGTCTGCAGGAATAAAAGCTATTTTACTCGGACGAGCTTTTAATTCTTTGTTCAAGGTTCTGTCAGACTGTGAACGTGAGCACTTCTGCTATAAAAAGCAACTTGCTTTTGTGTCCGAACTGCTTGAGTGGCTCTCTGGCGAAATAACCACAGCGTCTAGTCTCAGCGAGGGTCCTGACGAGCCAAAAATACATCCACCGAGAAAAACATCATATTCACCATGACAACATTCCCAGTTTTCTTCTGGACTGATCTGAAAATCAGAATTTAATGTTTTTCATCCGTCACTCAAGGTTTCAACACCACGTTTAAAAAAGAAGGTTACCTACAGTAGTTTACAGTCACATGCAGCTCAGTGTTGCTTTTGTTTTTACTTATACAAGTGTAAAAAAAAAATAAAAATTAAGACATACTAAGTCATTGTTATGAGATAAAAAGTTGAAATTATGACATATAAAGTCATAAATATGAGATAAAAAGTTAAAATTGACACTAAGTCAATTATAAGAAGTCAAAATCATGACATAGTAAGTCAGTTGTAACAAATTTAAATTATGGCATAAAAGTTATAATTTTGAGATAAAATGTCAAAATTATGACATGGAATGTTATATTTATGACATACTACATCATAAAAAGTCTAAATTCTGACATACTACAAGTTATAATTATAAAATAAAATGTCAAAATTACGACAAACTAAGGTAGAATGAAATAAAAAAGTTAAAATTCTGATATAAAACATAGTTGTGACATAAGTAGTCTTTATTATGAGATAAAAAATCAAAATCATGTCATACTATTGGCATAAATTAGAATTATTACATAATTATGAGATAATACTTCAAAATTGTTACAAATGCTATAATTATGACATATTAAGTCATGGTTATTAAATAAAATGTTAAATTATGACAAAATAAGTTTAAAAAACCTGAAATTATGATCAAATGTTACAGTGTGATATTTATGAAATCATAACATACAAGTGATATAAAATAAAAAGTTGAAATAATATAAAATGTTATAATAATGATATAAGTTATAATTATGCCATACTAAGTCATTATTATTAGATGAAAAGTTGAACATGTAACTTACTAAGTCACAATTATAACAAAAAGTTACAATTATGCCATACTCAGGTCAAGTCATAATTGTAAAATAAAAAGTTAAAACTAACATTCAACATTCAAGTCATAATTATGAGATGAAATGTGAAAATATGACAAAATGTTATTTTTATGACATAATTGACAAAAAGTCAAAATTATGACAGTCATAATGAAATAAAATGTCAAAATTATGACACTAAGTTATAATGAAATTTTAAAAAGTTATGACACATTACAGTTGTGATAAAGTCATAGTCATAACTGACAAATTGAAAGTATGATATAAAAAGTTATAATTATGACATTTAGTCATAATTATGAGATAAAATTTAGAAATGACATGAAATGTTATATTTATGACATAATACGTCATAAATGACAAAAAGTCTAAATTGTGACAGTTATAATTATGAAATAAAATGTCAAAATTACGTCAATACTAAGACTGAAATAAAAAATTGTGAAAAAAAGTTGAAATAGTGATATAAAACATTATAGTTGTTACATAAGTAGTCATAATTATGAGATAAAAAGTCAAAATTCTAACATAAAATGTTATAATTGTTACATTATTACATAATTTCAAGTCATAATTATGAGATAATACTTCAAAATTGTGAAATAAATGCTATAAGTATATGACATATTAAGTCATGATTATGAAATAAAATGCTACAATTATGACAAAATGAGTTTTAAAAAGTTTAAAAGGTTGTGATACAATGTTACAGTGTGATATTTATGAGATAAAACGTTGAAATTGTAACATAAAATGCCATACTAAGTCATTATTATAAGGTTAAAAGTTGAAAATGACTTACTAAGTTATAATTATGACAAAAAGTTATAATCATACCATAAGTAATGATTGTAAAATAAAAAAGAAAAGGTAAAATTGACATTCTTAGTCATAATTATGAGATAAAATGTCAAAATGATGACAAGATGTTATTTTTATGACATACTATGACATAATTGATAAAAACATTATAAAACATTATATTTGTGACATAAATAGTCATAATTATGAGAAGTCAAAATCATGACAGTAAATCATAACTGAAATAATTGACATGTAATTGAATAATAATTGAAAGTATGACATAAAAAGTTATAATTATGACATTAAGTCATAATTATGAGATAAAATGTCAAAATGATGACATACTACATCATAAATGGCATAAAAAGTCTAAATGGTGACATGCTAAGTTATAATTATGAAATAAAATATCAAAATTACGTGATTATAAAGTTAGAATGAAATAAAAAAGTTAAAATTCTGATATAAAACAACTGTGACATAAGTCGTCATAATTATTAGATAAAAAGTCAAAATTCTGACAAAATGTTAGAATTATTACATTATTTAATTTTTACAAATCATAATTATGAGATAATACTTCAAAATTGTGACATGCTAATGCTATAATTATGACATATTAGGTAAAATTATGACAAACTGAGTTTTAAAAAAAGCTGAAATTATGATAAAATATTACAGTGTGATATTTATGAGATAAGTAAATGTTGTAATTATGATATAAATTATTATATATATGACTTAATAAGTCCTAATGACAGAAAGTTATAATTATGCCATACTAAGTCATAATAATAAAATAAAAAGTTAAAACCGGCATTCTAAGTCTAAGTAGTTATGAGATAAAATAATAAAAAATATTATTTTTAAGACATACTATGACAATTGACAAAAAAGTCTAAATCATGATGATAAAAAGGCACAATTGTGACATGCTAAGCCATAATTATAAGATTAAATATCAAAATTATGACATTAAATCTAATTTTTAGATTTAACTTTCAATTCCATAATTATGACTTAATATGTAATTTTTTTTTTTACTAAAGCATAATTTTTTAGAAAAATGTGCTTGCAATATGCTGAACAACACTCAAAACCCAGATGGCCAACTTTAAAACAACAGATCTCAAATCTCTATAACTCTATAAAAATATACACTGCATCCCTGCTCTTGTTTGCTCTACCCAGAATTCCAACTGTTTTTAATAGCCAAATAAGATCGCTTTATTACTTTGTTCTTTCGGACGCACCTGTTGATCTTGGGCTCGGCGCGGGAGCCCTCATCCCTTAAGTGTTCATTTCCAGTTGCATCACCCCGGCGGCTTTTTCCTTAAAAACAATTTATCGTCCCCAATGGCTTCACAGAACAAAACAAGGCGCTGAGCCGTAACGGCGCTCTGTTGCTTTATGGCCAATTATAGTTCATTTTTGCATCTATAAACAGCGAGTGCTACATGAGTTCAAACGCAGGTGGAGCCGAGTGAGAAACGTGAGGCCTGGAAGTGTGTTGCATGGAAATGTCAGTGGTGAAAATGCACGTGACTCGTTTAGCGGAGCTTTTAAAACAGTACAATGGATTAGAAAGGAAAGGGTTCTTCCATTATTTCATCTCATGTTTTGTTTGATAATCTGGAATAAGATTGATTTTATAAATTATTCTTTTTTTTAGCTTTCATTTAGTTTAGTTAGACATGACTCATGAGCTTTTAGGACTTGTAGATTTCTTTGCTAATTAGCCAAACTGTTTTCTGGCATGAATTATTATGACTATGTTTCAAACATAGAATAGAATACTAACATACTTCTTATTGCACACTGTGCAGTGCACTTAAATACTGTTCACATACATACTAAGTCATAAATTATTGAAATGATTACATATTAAGTCATAATTATGAGATAAAAGCATAGCTGACATTGCCGTAATTATGAGATAAAAATGTAAAATTATTGCATATTAAGTCATAATTATGAGATAAAAGCATAGCTGACATTGCAGTAATTATGAGATAAAAATGTAAAATTGTTGCATATTAAGTCATAATTATGAGATCAAGTCATAATAGACATAATAAGCAATAATTATGAGATAACTTAAATTATTGCATATTAAGTCATAATTAGGAGATAAAGTCATAATTGACATAGTAAGCAATAATTATGAGATTAAAAAATTAATTATTACATGTTAAGTCATAATTAGGAGATAAAGTCATAATTGACATAGTAAGCAATAATTATGAGATAACTTAAATTATTGCATATTAAGTCATAATTATGAGATAAAAGCATAGCTGACATTGCAGTAATTATGAGATAAAAATGTAAAATTATTGCATGTTAAGTCATAATTATGAGATCAAGTCATAATAGACATAGTAAGCAATAATTATGAGATAACTTAAATTATTGCATATTAAGTCATAATTAGGAGATAAAGTCATAATTGACATAGTAAGCAATAATTATGATATTAAAAAATTAATTATTACATATTAAGTCATAATTAGGAGATAAAGTCATAATTGACATAGTAAGCAATAATTATAAGATAAAAATAGAATAATTGACAGTAAAAGATAAAATTGTGAGATAAAAATTATTACATATTAAGTTATAATTATGAGCTACAATTTGAAAGTATTACATATTAGGTCAGAATCATGAGGTAAAGTCATAATTGACCTAAGCCATAATTATAAGATAAAAATGTAAATTATTACACATCAAGCCATAATTATAAGATACAATCATAATTGACATAGAAAGCAATAATTATGATATACAAATTTAAATTATTAGATATTCCCCCGGTTTCACAGACAAGGCTTAAAGCCTAGTCTAAGACTAAAATGTAAGTCTGAGCTGTTTCAACTGAAAGAAATTTGCACTGACGAATCTTAAATTATATCAGCGCCTTTGTTTAAGTCATAATTATGAGATAAAATGTCAAAATTATGACAAAATGTTATTTTTATGACATACTATGACATAATTGACAAAAACTTTATAAAACATTATAGTTGTGACATAAATAGTCATAATTATGAGAAGTCAAAATCATGACATAGTAAATCATAACTGAAATAATTGACATATAATTGAATAATAATTGAAAGTATGACATAAAAAGTCATAATTATGAGATAAAATGTCAAAATGATGACACGAAATCTTATATTTATGACATACTACATCATAAATGGCATAAAAAGTCTAAATGGTGATATGCTAAGTTATAATTATGAAATAAAATATCAAAATAATGTTTTTTTCTAAGCATGTTTATAAATATTACTTAAATGTCCTAATTGAACTATGGGCTAATCCTGGCTTAGTCTAAGCCCTGTCTGTGAAACCAGGCCATAAAGTCATAATTATAAGTCATATTATTGACATTGTAAGCCATAATTATGAGATAAAAATGTAAATGATTACATATTAAGTCACAATTATGATAAAGTCATAACTAACATAGTAAGCCATAGTTATGAGATACAAATAAAATGATGACATACATAAGCCATAATTCTGAAATAAAATATTTTAAATGATGACATACTAAGTCATAAATTGAAATTAAGATATCGATGTTACAATTATGACATGATTCATAATTATGAAACAAAAATGTATTAAAAAATTATGTTAATTAGTAATAGTAAATTATTTAGTAAACTTAATAGATTTTTTTTTTTGCATATGACATACTAAGTAATGAAATAAAAATGTGATATTATGAAAAAATAAAATAAAAGCCAGAATTGCAAAATTAAAACTCCAAATCATAACATGTAAAGTGAACTACAGTAACAACAGTAAAATTGTGAAATTTTATTGGAATTTAAAATCTGTTAAAATATAATTTACTCCTGCAAAAGCTTCAGCATCATTACTCCAATCTTTGGTGTCACATGATCCTTCAGAAATCATTCTAACATGCGGATTTGCTGCTCAAGAAACATTTCTGATTGTTATCAATTGTGGAAACCGTGCCAGATTTGTCTGCTTCTTATCTTTTCTGTTCTTTTCAGGCCCGAGGCGTCTGCTGTTACTGCACTAATAAAAGACAAAGATCCAGCAAGGCCATTAGCTGAAAAAACAGAGCGATGCAGACGTGAGAGACATACATCTGCCGACCAAACGTCCGATTTATTGAGCTGTCAGAGGCGAGAAGGACGAAAACGACCTAGATCTGGTGCTCAGCAAATTGAAAGAAGGTTTTTGCTCATCTAACTGCAGAATTTCAATGAGACGGTGTTTGGATCTGAGGGTCGAGGCCACAGGTGCCACTTCTGATGCTCCTTTGATTTAGAGTTTACAGGACGTTTGTTAATAGAGATCAAACTGCTAACAGAAAACTAGTAATATTTAAATGGTGCTCAAATATCTTCATCTCTGCAAACCTTTAGACCTCTATTGCGAAATATACTTCTCATAAATGCATTTTTATCAGATTTAGGGGCATTTTGCAATATAATCTCGACAAAGTGTTTTGTAAATGTGGGTCTTTCCTCACTGAAGTGTTTAGGAGCTGTGTTTGCGTGACGTAGCAGATTTTAATGAGGACTTTGTCCGCTGAGACACACTGCAGCTGTGAGCGGGAGATCTCCCAGCATTACATAATAAGACAAACAGCTGAGAAGCTCCACCGGACAGTAAACCTCAGACGAGGGCAAGCAGATATTAGGGATGACAGTCGGCCCGGTGGTGGGAGTTGGTAATTGAAGGTTCATAGGGGAAAAGAAGGTCTTTGGTCTTTTCTGTCTCCAGCATTGGCACTTCCCTGAAGTTGGCAACGTCTCATTGTGATTGTCGTCCTGCTGGGATAATAGTCACATCACTGATGGACTCAAGCTCACATTGTTATTGTAGTTCAACGGCTGCTTACAGATTGCTTTGAGTGCTTTTATGATGCACTTTTGCCTTTTCAAAGCGTTGAGTGATCATGAATAGGTTATTCATAGCGAAGCATGTTTTATTTCATGTCTTTAGTTATTTTTTTAGATACTCACACTGCACAAACGGTATACAACCTAAAATCAATTGGCACGATGCAATGATAAATATTGCAAAAACTATAAAAGTTCCAGCTATTTCAACTTTAATGTCAATGTGAACTGTATATACACTACTATAAATGTCCAGTTATTTTAAGTTCAGTTGCTGTCTTCAATTTTAAAATAGAATCAAATTAAATTATAGCTAACTGATTTACAATTGTATCCAAAATTATTTTGGATGCATATGTTTTTTGAAACACGTTTTTAGATGCATATGCTTTATTTATTTTTTTAGATGTATGTTTTTTCGACAAATCAACACATTTTTGGATGCATATGTTTTTTGAGACACATTTTTAGTTGCACATGGTTTATTGACGTTTTTGGATGCAAATATTTTTTAGCAGACATTTTTGGATGCATATTTTTTCTTCATTTTTTTGGATGCATGTTTTTTTTGAGACACATTTTTAGTTGCACATGTTTTATTGACATGATTTTGGATGCAAATAATTTTTTAAGCAGACATTTTTGGATGCATATTTTTTCTTCATTTTATTTGGATGCACATGTCTTTTGAGACATTTTTAGTTGCACATGGTTTGTTGACATGTTTTTGGGTGCAAATATTTTTTCAGTAGACATTTTTGGATGTATGCTTTACTGACATGTTTTTGGATGCATGTTTTTTCTAAATGTTTTTGGATGCATATGTCTTTCGGAGACATTTTAGTTGCACATGTTTTATTGACATGTTTTTGGATGCAAACAATTTTTTAATCAGACATTTTTGAATGCATGTTTTATTGACATGTTTTCGGATGCGTGTTTTTCTACACATTTTGGATGCATATGGTTTATTGACATGTTTCTGGATGCAAATAAGGCTTTTAGCTGAAATTTTTGGATGCATGTTTTTTCTACATGTTTTTGGATGCATATGTTTTTGAGACACATTTTTCAAAGCACATTATTTACTGACATGTTTTTGGAAGCATTTTTTTGCATGTGTTTTTGAGACCATTGAACAATTCAATCAAAGATCCTTTAAATAACCATCTCTTTCTTACCTTTTTATAATCTGAAAAACCTTCTTTGCCACAAATAACCTTTTGTGAAACTTTTGCAAATTGGGCTTGAGTAAGTGTAATGAGTTAAAATAATGGAAAAATAAACATGTTAGTAGTATGCAAGTTTGAACTGTTTCCTATGCTGTAGAGAGCAGTGGGTGTGTCCAGTAGGGCGTGGCCTGTGTGTAATGAGTAAACCAATCACTGAGCCTCGTTGATCAATGACAAAGATGTTCTTATTATTACTCTAAATGACTGGCAGCTGCATCAATCTGAAGAGCTTTAAAAACACATGTGGACCATTTGGGGTGTGGAAATGCTGCATGAATGCTGGTGGACTGAGTAGCTGGTGCTTTACTGCTGCATTTCCCTCAACTTTTTGTTATCAGCTTTGTTTTTATAGTGCTTTATACAATACAGATTATTTCAAATGCACAGTGCACAGTAGTGCCCGACATCAAATGGTTGCAGAGAAAAACAAAAGAGATTGGAAGACTTTGCAGACTTTAAGATCAGAATTTCTGCCAATTACCAGTTTTTTCTACTTGTCTTTGGATGCAAATGTTTTTGAGACACGTTTTTAGATGCGTATGCTTTATTGACATGTTTTTAGATGCATGTTTTTTCTGCATGTTTTCAGATGCATATGCTGTGTTAGCATGTTTTTGGATGTGTATGTTTTTATGTTTCTATAGTGCTTTATACAATATGGATTATTTCAAATGCACAGTGCACAATAGTGTCTGCCATCAAATGATTGCAGAGAAAAACAAAAGAAATTGGAAGACTTTGCAGACTTTGCAGACTTTAAGATCAGAATTTCAGCCTATTACCAGTACAAGTATTTCAGAAATAAAGTTCTAGCATTTAGTTCTTCCCAGAAAGTGTTTGTTCCATCAAACCAGGTGGAAGCTAGTGAACTGACTGGATCATTTTGAGTAAATGCAGTTGTCCTTGCCTGTCTGACCTGCCCTCTCATGACTTTCATGGCTTCTGTGAGGACACACAGGCGAAAAACTGTGACAATGACCCAGCTGCCCGCTCTCATTCCACATGACAAAGTGTGAAGCGTCCGCTCAAGTCAAGCTGTTGTGTGTCCTTGAATCGAACCAAAGGACGCTAGAGAGTGTGAATGTGATCGAGTCTGTCAGCTGCTTAAACACACACATTCAAACCCGTTATAAAAGAATCGCTTCAAAGATCTGCCCGATAATAGAACAGAAACTGTGAATTATATAAACCGTCCTGATTTAGTGTTTTCAATTGTTCTGTACATGCATAAAGATTCTCTCTGTCTCTGTATTTTCTGTCTCTTCAGAAAGACTAAATGACAGATGCAACATGAGGAAATTGCTGTAATGCAGCAGCAGCAGAATGACTCTCGTCAAAGGCCTGTATTTTATGCCGATTGTGTTGCCTTCAGTCATGTCGCAGCGATTGTATGAGATGAGTGCATGTGAATGTTGTAATTATCAGTGGGGGAACTCAAGATTTTCTTTGAGTTCAGAGTTGAGGGCGTCAGTTAATGAATCACGGCGGAAGCTGTTAACTGCAATGGTGAATGTTGACTGTACAGATTTTTTCTTCACATTTTTGAATGTATGCTTTATTGACACGTTTTTGGATGCATGTTTTTCTACGTGTTTTTGGATGCTTGTTTTTTGAGACACATGGTTTATTGACATGTTTTTGGATGCATATATTTTTTTCTGCAGACATTTATGGATGTATGCTTTACTGACATTTTGGATACATGTTTTTAAAAATGTTTTTAGATGCATATGCTTTATTTACATGTTTTTGGGTGCATATGTTTTTTTCAGCAGACATTTTAAGATATGCTTTATTGATATGTTTTTGAATGCATGTTTTTTCTACGGTTTTGATTGCATATGTTTTTTTCGGCAAACATTTTTGGATATATGCTTTATTGATATGTTTTTGAAAGCATTTTCTACATGTTTTTGGATGTATTTTTTTTAGATACATTTTTAGATACATGTTTCTAGATGCATGTTTTTTTTTGAGACACGTTTTTAGATGCACATGCTTTATTGACATGTTTTGGATGCATGTTTTTTCTACATGATTTTAGATGCATATGTTTGTTGACATGTTTTTGGATGCCTGTTTTTGGATGGATATGTTTTTTGAGAGATGTTTTTAGTTGCATGTGCTTTATTGACATGTTTTTAGATGCATGTTTTTTTTTTACATGATTTTAGATGCATATGCTTTATTGACATGCAAAACATTTATTAACATGATTTTGGATGCATATGGTTTTTCAGTATGTTTTTAGATACACTAATCCTGAAACTTTAGGATGCAGTGTGTGCAAATTGGGCTTGAGTTTTTCAGATACTTTCTGTCTGTTTGGACTTTTTAAAGTTTAAATATGAAATCCATGTTTACATTAACATATCCAAGTCATCAAAATTAAAAGCCCAGGTTATTCCAGCGAGGTGTTCTGAACTCGCTTCCATAGTGTCAGTTCGGTTCACATTTATGTTTCTATAAACATCTTCTCTTAGAATCAGTCACCGGTCTCGCTGAGCAGAAACCTCCATTTGTGGCGTTCGCAGTCAATCCTGACTGACGATCAGGCATTAACTGAAAATCAACCTTAATTTCTAATTGGCTATTCCGAGCGTTGAGCTTCAGGTCCGATCCGCGTGGGGAATGAGACACGGGGTATTTATGTGGTCATTTCTCGTTTCTGCATCCATCTGCCCAATTATGCCAAAGCAGCGGCACCCCATCAGCCCACCGCCGCGCACCCACCCGCTTAAGATGTTTGCATAATAAGACATTTATTTTTAAACCCTGATTTACATGGTCTCCCTTCACCAGGAATTAAGGAACAAACTCAAGAATTCTTCAATGGAGGTTTTACTGAGTCGATTAAGTATGGACGTTTACTGAGTTGACGGCTTCATTTAGGCCAAACTCTAAAACCATGCTTCCCATTCTGAGTTTATGCTCGCTTATGTAGAAATGTAGAAAAATACACATTGTTTATCCAGAAATTTGTTTAGACATAATACTGTTTTCTGTAGCAAAATACTACAGATGAACAAAAAAAGGTCTAAATGATGTACAAATTTATGTTCACAGTTTGAATGCAAGGATCATATTCATAAGATCCCGATGCTGCGATCTGAACACTTGCTGATTTTTAATTACACGTTTATCTTTTAATATAAAACACTGTGAGAATGAAGCAGGTCCAAGCTGTGCTTTAGCCGTAAGTGAGAAAATCCCAGCAGGATCCACACATGCTTCCGTCCATCCATACGGTCCAAACGCACTCTGAACGCCGCTGAAGGAGAAATCAATGACAGCTGAGTCACACACATTTACATCTGTGCTCAAACGAGACAATGAGAGAGAGAGAGTTTATCACTGCTGAACTTGAATTATGCATCAATATGCAACAACACTAAAGTTTTCCAAAAGAATTCTGCCAGTCAATCAATACTGCTTTTGTTTAAATCATGCTATGAAAGAGTTAGAGTTCTACATGTTTTGAATGCATGTTTTTTGAGATACAGTTTTAGATGCATATGCTTTATTAACATGTTTTTAGATGCATGGGGGTTTTTTTTTACATTTTTTTGGATGAAAATGTTTTTTTAGACATGCTTTTAGATGCATATGCTTTATTAACATGTTTTTGGGTGCATATGTATTTATCGGCAGACATTTTTGGATGTGTTTTTTCTACATGTTTTTGGATGCATGTGTTTTTTTTTTATGTATTCTTTATTGACACGTTTTTCGATGCATGTGATTTTTCAACATGTTTTTGGATGCATAACCTTTATTAACATGATCTTGGATACATATGTTTTTAATCCATGTTTACATAAACGTACCAAAGTCATCAAAATTTAAAGAGTTTAAAGTCAGTCGATTCTCTTGATCTAGTGTTCAAATATGCTATTCACCATATGCTTTATTAACATGTTTTTGGGTGCATGTTTTTTCTACATGTTTTTGGATGCATTTGTTTTTTGAGATACGTTTTTAGATGCATATGCTTTATTAACATGTTCTTAGATGCATTTGTTTTTACATGTTTTTGGATAAAAATGTTTTTTAGACACGCTTTTAGATGCATATGCTTTATTAACATGTTTTTGGTGCATATGTTTTTTTCGGCAGAAATTTTCGGAAGTTTGCTTTATTGACTTTTTTTGGATGCATTTTTTTTTTTTTTTTTTCGTTTTTGGATGCATATGTTTTTTGAGATACGTTTTTAGATGCATATGCTTTATTAACATATTGTTAGATCCATGTTTTTTTTTTTACATGTTTTTGGATTAAAATGTTTTTTTAGACACACTTTTAGATGCATATGCTTTGTTAACATGTTTTTGGGTGCGTATGTTTTTTTCGGCAGACATTTTTGGATATATGCTTTTTTGGATTTATGCTTTATTTTATGTTTTTGGATGCATGTTTTTTACATGTTTTTAGATGCATATGTTTTTGAGACACGTTTTTAGTTGCATACTTTATTGACGTTTTTAGATGCATGTTTTTTACATGATTTTGGATGCATGTGTTTGTTGAGATGCACGTTTTATCGGCATGGTTTTAGTTGCATGTTTTTTTTCTACATGTTTTTGGATGTATGTGGGGTTTTTGGCAGACTTTTTTTGGATGTATGCTTTATTGACACATTTTTCAACATTTTGGATGAATGTTTTTGACATGTTTTTAGATGCATATGTTTTATTGATGTTTTTTCTACATGATTTTGGATGCATATTTTTTTCGCCATGTGTTTTTGAATGCATATGCTTTATTGGCATACGTTTTTGGATGCATGTTTTTTCTACATGTTTTTGGATGCATATGTTTTTATCAACATGTTTTTGGATGCATAAACTTTATTAACATGATTTTGGATACATATGTTTTTTCAGTATTTTTTTAATCCATGTTTACAATAACATACCCAACATACCCATTTTGTATTTTTTTTGCACACAATGCATCATAAATAGTATCAGGATTAATGCATCCAAAAATATATGTTGCTTCAATTAACTGAGGTTAATTTAGTGCAGTAATTGCTCCTGTAATTACTAAGCCGCGTGGTTTAAAAATACGCCAAGCTAATTTTGTGATGCATTGAACAACACTGCAGACAAATACATGTCAAACAAGAGCTAAAGAGAATCTGAAAGCAGAAGTGAAGGTGTGATTATAGGACTGTATCGGGTGAAGTGCTCACAGCTCTCACTCTCTATTTCAGCCTTTTACTCGTCCAAAAAAAGCCCTTTGAATCTTCGCAGGCAGCCGCCCGGCTTCAAGTGAGTTATTGTGTTGGTTCAGTCGGTTTGGACGACAGGAGATAATCTATGACCGACTGCGCCAGACTTAAGGAGAGGCTGTTACTATTTAAAGATCTGTGCTGTGATGGGCATTTTAAACATTTGTCTGTGAAATTTTGGATTCTGATAATGACAAAGTTTACAGTACATTGAATTAATCTAAACTGGATGATTTAAATGGTAGCATATGGCACTTTCCAAGATAATGGACTGACACTTAAAAATAATCTAAATAGGTTTTCTAAAACATTTCTAAATAAATAAAAATAAGAAGTGGAAACATGGTTTTAGATTTGGCCTAAAATGTCTAAATAAATTTCCAAACAAATTTCTAAATAAATGGATCAAAGATGTTAAGACGTCCACGTCAAAAAATGTTGTATCCATAGAAAGCACATTAAATGTAAGTATTAAGTAAAGTGTCCACTTTTATGGTTTTAAATAAGTTTTTGGAAAATAAAATGTCAAAATTTGGTTGAAATAATGTTACATTATCATTCAGTGTAACAATATTTATGTAAAAAAACAACAATTTAAAGCAGTATTACGCTTATTGTTTTTATGCTTAAACCCTTTTTTGTCTTTAACCTAAATACAATTCGAAAAAAAATACATATAAACATAAATACATTACCAGAATTGGAAACACGGTTTGAGAAATCTGAGAATATTAAACTAAATGTCTGAATATATATATATATATTTATAAATACCAACTGGAAACATGGTTTTAGATTTGTCCAAAATTGTCAAGTTTCTGAAGTCATAATTTGACTCAACTTTTAAGGTTTTTCTTCTTCCAACAACGTACTGGGAATATAAAGATTATTCCTCATCACTGATAGTCTCATGACTGGATTTGTTGACCTGCTTTATTTCGTCTCTCTTAATGGCAAATCCATTCTCCGAAACCAACTGATCCGCATCCTCTTGAATCTCTGAGTTTCTCATGTATTTATAGCTGTCGCCTTCATCTCAAAGAGCGGCACATGTCGAGAGCTCGCAGGTTTCTTTTCACGAGAGATTTTCGAGTGGAGATTATTTTGATCATAAATTGAATTACCCAGCAGTGTCTGGGTGAAGCAGCGCCCATCCGCGCCACGTGTGTCATTATGTAGATAAAATCACTCACATCTAAGCAACAGGTCGTCCTGGTTTATGGGAAATGCAATAACCCGCAGCGAGAGACTTTGTCTGGTTTGGAGTGATCAAAGTGACCTGAGACACAAGTAATGCACTAGTGACTTTTGCTCGGGTGGATATTCAGGGGGTCTCTGGATTGGATCATATTTATGGTTATTTTGGCAGATGATTGTATCCAGAGCAAGTTAGAGTGCATTTAAGGTCTACATTTCAAACCCATGACCTTTGCATTTCTAACACCATAATCTAAGCCAGAGAAATGCCTTTTAAACAATATGTTAATTGTTAAGGACATTCATGATGAGTAAAAACACTAGAAAATTACCTGTTCAAAACTCACCTCCACAATACTAGAGGTTTGTTTATGGTTGCTGGCCCAAATCAAAACCCATGATATATGATGTCCTGTATGATATATGATATGTAATATGATATATGAGAAGTGATATTTGATATATGAGCTATAATGTATGTATGATATGAGATGTGAGCTATGATATATAAAGACTGAGATATGATGTATGAGATAATGCATGAAAAATGTGATATTTGAAGTATGAGATAATGCATAAGAATTAGATATTTGATGTATGAGATATAATGCATTAAAATGAGATATTTGATGTATGAGATATAATGCATAAAAAATTATATTTGATGTGAGATATAATGCATAAAAAAGAGATATTTGATGTATGAGATATAATGCATGGAAAAATAGATATTTGATCTATTAGATAAAATGCATGACAAATTAGATATTTGATGTGTAAGATATGATGTATGAGATATAATGCATGAAAATGAGATATTTGATGTATGAGATATAATATATGAAAAATGACATATCTGATATATGATATAATGCATAAGAATTAGATATTTGATGTTTGAGATATAATGCATGAAAAGTGAGTTATTTGATGTATGAGATATAATGCATGAAAAAATAGATATTTGATGTATGAGATATAATGCATGACAAATGAGATATAATGATTAAAAAATAGATATTTGATGTATGAGATATGAATGAGATAATGTGTGAAAATGAGATCTTTGTTGTACAAGATATGTATGAGATAATGCATGAAAAATGTTTGATGTATGAGATATAATGCATGAAAAATGAGTTATTTGATGTATGAGATATAATGCATGGAAAAATAGATATTTGATCTATGAGATATAATGCATGACAAATGAGATATGATGTATGAGATATAATGGATGAAAATTAGATATTTGATGTATGAGATATAATGCATGACAAATGAGATATGATGTATGAGATATAATGGATGAAAATTAGATATTTGATGTACGAGATATAATGCATGAAAATTTGATATTTGATGTATGAGATATGAATGAGATAATGCATGAAAAATGAGATATTTGATGTGTGAGATATGATGTATGAGATATAATGCATGAAAATGAGATATTTGATGTATGAGATATGATGTATGAGATATAATGCATGAAAATGAGATATTTGATGTGTGAGATATGATGTATGAGATATAATGCATGAAAATGAGATATTTGATGTATGAGATATGATGTATGATATAATGCATGAAAAATTAGATATTTGATGTATGAGATATGATGTATGATATAATGCATGAAAATTAGATATTATTAAAATATATATTTTAATCCGATCTAATCCAATTTGTACATATTTTACAAGGTCGCTAATTCGTACAAATTCATATGATGAGTTTCCTAGTTCGTACACAGAAATGAGATGTGAGATAGGATGTATGAGATAACATTAGATATTTTATGTGTGAGACATGATGTATTATATGAGATATATGATGTGAGATATGAGGTATGAGATATAGTGCAAGAGAAATTAGACATTTGATATACATGATATGAGAAATTAGATGTGATATATGATGTATGAGATCCAATGTATGAAAAATTATATATACGATGTACGAGATATGAGAAATTATGTGATGATATGTTAAATATACGATGATATATGACGTGAGATATGATGTATGAGATACAATGTATGGGGAATGAGATAGAGTATATGAGAATGCATGATGCATGATACGATCACTAAACCAATGTGAGCAGTAGTTACAGTGAAGCCTGACTTGCCAAAAAACACAAATAGTTTCTGAAATAATTAACACTTCAACCGAGCAATAATTAAAGTCAATTAAAAGTGTTGTGAAAACAAATATCGCATCTCTTTGTAAATGAGTTTTGGCGCAGATGTTGATGTGAACATTTGTTTCATCAGCTCAGACAGTCAGCCGGACTGAGTCACAATGTGTGTTAATCTGCATACTAACCAACCACCTCCGCAGGTTCATCAACCATGACTCAGGGATTTAAACATTTATAATACACCGACTTGACCTTTAGAAACCTTACAAAGCACTCTGTGTTTCAAACATATATTTTTTTTTTATATACACCAAAAAGAGAAGGCCATCAACGCTGTTGCTCAGGCAACGGATCCTTTTATATCCAACCTGACAGGAGAATAAAACAAACCCGTGTTTTTACCACTGAGTAATTCTTGTCACCGAATTAGTGCATCTCTCTCTCCCTTCCCGGCTGAGAAAAGAGGAGGTGATTGTGAATGGACCCATAGCAGCATCGCCGCTCTCGGATGGCTGTTTCCGTAGCAACACGGGGAGGGCGTGCGGAGCGCTGAGGTATAAAAACACAGACAGTTTCTCAAACCAGACTCAGAAACTCTGAGCTGCCTGACAATAACCACCACAAACTAACTCCAGATCATGATGCTGAGGCCAAAGGACTTGTGTCAGGGATCTGGCACCAAAACTTTCCTGGAAGCCATGCAGAGCGGGAAAGTCCACTTGGCACGCTTCGTCCTGGATGCGTTGGATGGCCGTATCATCAACGGGAAAGCCGAAAACGGCCGTACGCTTCTGATGCACGCCGTGTGCCTTCAGGAGCAGGCAACCAGATCCAAATTCACCCAGCTTCTGCTGGAAAAAGGCGCCGATGTGAACGCCCGGGACGATCACGGACGCACGGCCTTGAGTCTCGCATGTGAACATGGATACTTAGATTCGGTGAAGCTCCTGGTGCAGTTCAACGCTGATCCAGAGCTCACGGACACTTGGGGAAACAGCGCCCTCATGTACGCCGCATGCGGAGGACACAGCCAAGTCTTGGAGTTCCTCGTCCGGGCGTTTAAGAAGCTTGGTCTGCGATTGGATCACACTAACCACGCCGGCCACTCGGCCATCCAAGTTGCTGATTTCTTCGGCCACAACCAGTGCGTACAAACCCTCAACGGGTGCGGAAAGAAGACTGTGAGTCCGACAAACAGCACCGGAGAACCTGCCGAAGACCTGCGGTGGCCCAATCGCCTCCCGAAGCAGGTCTTAGAGAGATTCTCCAAACAAATCCAAAGCAAACATGAGGAAATCCTTCCGGCCTTGTTTCAGAGACAGCTCCGCGTCGGCGACAGCAACGGCCTGCGGATTCGCTTCAGACGTCCGGACGCAAACCAAACCCTCAACAAATCCGAAGACGAACCGGATCTGCTGTTCGCTTCGAAACAGATTCAAAACTCAGTGCTGAAAGATGTCGGGAGCACTATAAATGCCGAACGGAAGACAGACAGCGATACGCCGCTTTGGGGCAAAACGCGGTCGTTTAATCTCGACCTCAGAACTGGAAGGAAACAATCTTATCAGGGCGAAGTGAACGAAGTCAACAGATCTGCTCCCAAATTCAAAAGAGCGTCGCTACAAGATGAAAAACCACTTGTGGCGAAGTTCTACAGTCACGACAGTGCAAAAACCACTGTCGCTGACACTTTCGAGAGTAGAAAAGACTTGCAAAAGCGCAGCAGCGTACCTAAAACAACCAGACAGAGCAAACTTCTGTTCAGTCGAGAAGAACTCGAACCTGAAAGGATCAAACCTCGCTCTTCAGGGCTCTCCGGATTGGGAAACAGACTCCTGCGTAGATTCACGGCTCCTGAGTTCATGCGACACATCAGAGACTGTCCCAGCGAAGCTGGACACGGTAAAGGGAAGATGTCACGATCTGAGACCTTCCCGTTCTCGCACACGCACATGAGAGTTAACAGCCAGCCGAGTGTGGACAGCATTAGTGCGGTGAGATGCGAGTTTGAGAGCAATTCTGCTCTTAAATAAGCTTTAAAATGCATATTTAGAGTAAAACACTCACATGGGCATTTAGAAAGACGTTATAAATAGCCGTGTACTTTATGAATGTAAGAACTCGAGCTCTCTTGAGACTTTTAACTGCTGCCGCTGCTGCTGCTCTCAAGGTCTTTTGAACTGCCTTTGTAGATTCATTAACATTCTTCAGCTAATTTAATTATGCACTGCTAAAGAGTGTCTGTGCATTAAGTACTTATCATGCATGCATGTTATAGCCTATTTTTATAAGCATATTTTGAGAAAAGTGAAGCAAAGTCAAAAATGTTTTGTGATTTGTATGCATTAAAAAACAGTTTTGTAAATCTATGCATCTATACATCTTTGATGTAAATAGTTTATATTCTGCATTCTTTGATAGACAAATATATTAAAACAACCGTATAAACTGAGACATATATGAATAAAGCACTTGTGTACGCTTGGAGCATCTGTGTATATGAGAAATAAAACTTGATATCAGTGTTTTTTATTATATGCATGGTTTATTCTTTAAAAAATTTAAACGTATAGTTCTCTTCATCAACAACCGACATCCAAACAAGCACACGACACATGTTGTGAAAGAAGGTTGATTATGAATCATGTGTCCTCGGCTGCGTCATATACACAAACACAGAGCTGTGCAAACTAACCAGGGGCCGTTCACACCAGATGCGTCCCTGCGTTCAAACACAGATGGAGTGCGACTTATAGAAACAAATGCAGGAGTTCGGAAATACTTTTAGCTTAATATGACAGATTTGTGAGGAACAGCCTGTCGTTATTCAATTCCCTTCCACTGCTGACTTCAAATCTTAGCTCTATATTCAAACTTGCACACTGAAGTTTGGTTTTGACAAAATTACATTTGGGACTGTTCCTCATAAAACAACATCAACAACGTTTTATACTGAAATACTATTTTAGTTTTTTATACTTAAAAATTATGCATTTATATGTCACAATTCTGACTGTTCTAAGTTAAGAATAAAAAATAAAAAACTTTATTTTACAAATCAGACTTTGTTTCTTGCAATTATGAGTAAAACAGTCAGAATTGTGAGATATAAAAACGTAAAGTTTATATATCTGACTTTTTTTCTCTGAATTCTGCAGATCTCAAATCTCATTTCTATATTCAAACTTCCTCACTTAAGTTTGTTTTTGACATTCAATTTGGGACTGTTCCTTATACAAAAAAAGCATCATATGACTTTAGAAGCTTAGATTATTGAAGTGTTTTGCAAAAAAATACTATTTTAGTTTTTATCCTCGAAAATTTCATATTTAATTCAATGTAATACTTGACTTTTCTTCGCAAATTTTTGTGAAATGCACATGAATTTTACATGAGTTAAATTTGTTTCTACACCATTTTTTAGTGTTCAACTGTTTTGTAAATTATATAAGTATGAAAATAAATAAGATAATTGTGGCTTTTTATCTCACAATTCAGACTTTCTTTCTCACAATTATTTGAAAAAAGTGACAATTGTGAGATATAAACAGAATTGTGAGGAAAAAACTAAGTCACAATTTACTTTGTTTCTTGCAATTGTGAGATAAAGGTCAGAATTGTGAGATATAAACAGAATTTTGAGTTCATGTCACAATTCTGACTTTTTTCTCTTAAGTCTGAATTCAGAAAAAAATAAGATATGTCATTTTACAATTCAAGCTTCGTTTCTCGCAATTATAAGATGAAAAAAAGTCAGAATTTTGAGTTCATATGATGCAATTCTGAAGTTTTTTCTGAATTCTTAATAAAAAATTTCAAAAATGTAATTGCACAATTCGGACTTTGTTTCTTGCAATTATGAGATAAAAGTCAGAATTGCGAGATATAAACAGAATTATGAGGAAAAAAGTGAGAATTTTGAGTTTATATGTTGCAATTTTTCTCTGAATTCGGGAATAAAAAATAAAAAAGGTATTTTTTTCTCAGAATTCTGACTTCAGTATAAAAAAAAGTAATCGGACTTTGTTTCTCGCAATTACGAGATAAAAGTCAGAACTGTGAGATATAAACAGATTTATTAATAGAATTATAATTTTAGTTTATATGTTGCAATTCTGACTTTTTCTCTGAATTCTAAATTCAGAATGAAAATAATAAAGGTAATTGCACAATTGAAATTCTGGGGAAAAAAGTCAGAATTTTGAGTTTATATGTCGCAATTCTGCTTTTCTCTGAATTCTGAATTCAGAATAAAAATTTAAAAAGGTAATTTTACAATTCAGACTTGGTTTCTCACAATTATCATATAAAAGTCAGAACTGTGAGATATAAACAGAATAAGGCAGAATTTTTGTCAGATATAAGTCAGAATTTTTTTTGCACAACTGAAATTCTGAAAAAAAATCAGAATTTTGAGGTTTTATGTCGCAATTCAAGTTTGTTTGTTTATTTCGCACTTTTCTGAGAAAAAATGTCTAAATTTTTGGATGAATTTTTGCTCATGTAACACTGAAAAAATAGCAAATAAATGCTTTGCATATGATGACAAAAGGTGTCCTGTGTGAACGGCCCCAAACACAAATCAACATCTCTCTCCTGCTCACTTTTAATCTGTCAGTATGATCATTAAGGAAACTTCACAGTACAACAGGTAGGATGCGGAAATATCACAATGTAAACGCGCACACGCACACCAACAAACAGACTTTCCCTTTCCTCTCTCATAATTAAACAAATGCAAATACGGGTCGTTTCCCACTCTGATTATGTACATTATTTGTTCTTCTGACGGCCCACCGCCAAATCAGCAGTTTAAGAAATCAGGAATGGCCGCTCAAGCTCAGATGCAATATTTACACGGTTTACAAACCATTCGCAGCACCCTTTCCAAAAGCAGGTGCTCGTCGACCCATTGAAAAATAATCATAAATAGGTCATTATAATATATACAGCTGGTTACAATGGCTCATAAAAACGTTTCGCACCTGTCAGCACTGACAACAAATGACATCGTTTCACCGCCTTTTCTCAAGAAACGCTTGCGTTCCTCAGATTAAGATTCAAGCCACTGTTTAGCCATGCAAGCCAGTCTTACACAAGCTGTAAAAACGCAGGTCAAATATGTGCCTCCTGTCTCTTTCAGCCGGTCCAGACCGTATCTGCGGACTTCCACATTTTCTGGGCTGATTTTCTAGATAAAATATTGGCATTTAAAATGGTAAATGTGTTAAACAGAACTGAAAGTACCACACCATCATTGGTTGTTGAAAATAAAGAGATTTGCAATATGACCAAATACATGGTGCAAGTAATTAAATATCAATCATTTTTCAAAATCGTAAATAAAAGTAGATTATTGAAGTACTGTTTCTGTCTTTTGACTTTTTGACCATTTTTTGATCTTTTCATAGAAACTCAACTCAAAAAAGTTTAAATCTGATTAGATGAGCCACATTTTAACATGTTGAAGTTTATCCAGTAATACATACAACTGTGTTATATAATTGCAGATTATAATTAATATTAATGTAATGCTTTACAATAAGTTTCAATTAGTTAATGTTGGTTAACTACATCACTGCCTTGTTACGACCAAAACATGGAAGCTTTTCAACAGATATGGACACCAGATTTATTTTATTTTTATTGACTGTATTTTTCTATTTTTTTTTTATTAAATTCAATTAAATTAAATTAGTTCAATGTAATTTAATTTTATTTTATTTTATTTGCCTGGATTAGCCACATTCAGAAGCTGCTGAAATGTTTTTATAATTTTGTATTACTTTATTTTTTTATTTAATTTAATGTAATAAAATCTAACTGAATGAGCCACATTGAAAGCTGTTGAAATTTTGCATTATTTTGTATTATTTTATTTTATTTTTTAATTTAATTTAATCTGCCATATTTGAAGCTGTTGAATTTTTTTATTATTTTATTTTATTTTTTAATTTAATTTAATTTAATTTAATTTAATTTAATTTAATTTAATTTAATTTAATTTAATTTAATTTAATTTAATTTAATTTAATTTAATTTGACTGGATGAGCCACATTTGGAGCTGTTGAAATTTTTTATTATTTTGTATTACTTTATTTTATTTTACTTTATTTTATTTTATTTTATTTATTTTTAATCTGACTGGTTTTTGAAGCAGTTGAAATTTTGTATTATTTTGTATTATTTAATTTTTAAATTAAATTATATTACATTAACTTTAATTTAATAAAATCTGACTGGATGAGCCACATTTGAAGCTGTTGACATTTTTTATTATTTTGTGTTATTTTTAATTTAATTTAATTTAATTTAATTTTATTTAATTTAATTTAATTTAATCTGACTGATGAGCCACATTTGAAAATGTTGAAATTTAGCAAATATACACACAACTTGTAATTAATATAATCAACTGAAAATGATAATTCCAGTTTGTAGACAATTAATATTAAGTTAATGCCTTACAATGCATAATACATTTTAATGCATTTACCAACAATTATTACAGTATAATTTGTTAACAGTTAGCTCGTGTTAGTTCAGGTCCATTACAATTACAATTTTATTCAGTTTAATTTATTATTATAATTTTTTATTTTATTTTAATAATGTATTAGTAAAAGCTTTAGAAGTATTTTTCAGTGTCAGTTGATGTTAACTAATGGAATCTTATTGTAAATTGTTAACGATAATAAAGTTGTAGAAGAGCTGTAAACACCAAAAGTGAGATCATATATGAAACCATTATAAAATTAGCCAAAATATTCTGAAAAACCAACACAAGTATGGATGAAATTCAGGAATGAGGCTTGTTCCAGGTTCCTGCGGCCGCAGATTCGATGTGAGTCACGATAACGTGCTTCGAGCTGAACATAAAACCCAGCGGCATCTCAGTCAGACGCACTTCTGCTCTTATTCACCACCTTTTTAAGCACCAATAAGACGTCCTCAGAGACAGAGAAAATGGCTTTCTAGAGTTCATTTCTCATGAAACAGCCGTCTCAGTCCTGATTGCTCCGGGGAACACGAGGTGCTTCTCACTCTGACAGCCCAGAAAAGCCAGCGCTTTGCCACTCCTGGCTGGTTTGCGCTCCAGTGTGGATGCAGGGCTTCAGCAGCGGGACATGCGCTTGCGGTACTGCTCCACCAGGGGCACCAGGCACTGCGGAGAGCTGGCCTGCAGGAGGAAGGGATGCTCCAGGAGGTCTGTGGCACTGGCCCGCTCCAGCGGATCCCGCGTCAGCATGCGGTCCAGGAAGTCCTTCAGCACCGGGGACACCTGCAGACCGATGGGACGTTCACAGAGAAACAAAAGAACACATCAATCGCCTGCAAATGAACAAAATCACTGCCTTGTTACAACCAAGACATGGATGTTTTTTTTTTTTTTCAACAGATATGGACACTAGTTTAAACATGTTTTTATCAGTTTGTCCACATTTCGACTTCTTTAAATTATGAATTAATTTTTTTTATTTGGTGTTTATTTTATTTTATTTGTTTTGAGTTTAAAAACACATTTAAGATGCAGGTATTTTTTTTTTTTTTTTCATTTTATTTATTTATATTTTTTATTTAATTTTAATTTTATTTTATTTTATTTGCATTTTTTTATTTTATTTTTATTTATTTTACTTCTGAAAATGTCAAAATCTATTTTTTTTTAACCTATATGTGAAAGACAAAGAATCGTTTTGAGTTTAAAAACACATTTGAGATGCCAGGGTTTTTTTATTTAAATTTAAAAATTTTATTTTACTTTTTTTATTTTATTTAGAATCATAGTGGTGGGTTTTGCACTTCAGAAAATGTCAAAATCTATTTTTTTTAACCACATAAAAAAATAGACAAAGGATCGAATGTAAAATCTTTAAAATTTTACATTTATTTTATTTTATTTATTTATTTATTTATTTTATTATTATTCGCCCACAACACTTTAGCGTTATAGTGGTGAGTTTTGCAGAAAATGTCAAAATCTATTTTTTAATCCACATATGAAAAACAAAGGATTGTTTTGAATTTAAAAACATTTGAGATGCAGGTTTTTAATTTATTAATGTCATTCAATTGCTTAACAATTTTTTTTTTATTTGATTTGATTAATTATGACCTATTTAATTTGTTGATTAATTTTTTTTTTTTTTAATTCTTTTATTTGTATTCATGACATTAGGTTTAGCCTGCTGTAGAGTAATGTTTTGGTCCATTTAATATTGTAATTTATTAATATTATTAAATTATAAGTTTATTTTTTATTTTATTATTATTTTATACATTTTATTTTATTTTGACAATTTTATTTGTTATTATTTATCAGTGTTTTTATTTTTAATTTAATTTAATTTAATTTTTTGTTTTATTTTATTTATTTATTTATTTTTATTTTGTATATTTATGACATTAGGCTTAGTCTCCAATAACGTTTTCGTTCATTTATTATGATTTATATATTATTTACATATAGATATAGAACTCCACTGTTTTGTGTGTATGTTTGTAAGAACTCTGCTACCTGATGAACGTTGCGTACGGTGGGCGCCGGCTCGTCTCTCAGCCTCTTCATGGCAGCCACAGGCGTTTCGCTGAAATACGGAGGCTCTCCGTCCACCATCTCCACCACCATGATGCCCAGAGACCAAACGTCCACCTGCAGATTCAACACAGCAATCCTCATTTAATCTGACAGTCACAACAGCGTCTGCTTGTGGTTTGTTTTGTGGTGTTCAGCTGTACCTCCGTTCCATACGGTGATTTAGAGATGACCTCAGGAGCCATCCAGTACGGTGTTCCCACCAGAGACTTCCTCTTAGGGATATCCTTACTGATCTGAGCACAGAAGCCAAAGTCTGACAGCTTGATCTGAGAAACATACAGACAGATAAGAGTTAGGAAATGGTTAACACACACAAATTTAAAAATAAAAATAATAAAATATATATATATATATCTTTCAATAAAAGTGGTAATATTCTAAAATATTATTGCAATTTAAAATAACTTGCAATTAATTTTATTATTTGGCCCATTTAATTTGTTGATAATGTTTTTTCTTTTTCTATAATCAGTTAATTAATTATTATTTATATATTATTTATATATAGTCCAAAAACAGATTTTGATGAAATAAAATAATTAAAATAATTAAAAAGAGATTTGAAAACATTTAGTTTGACATCATCTGTGTATCAAAAACAATTTACTATACAAACAAAATCTGTTTTTAAACTATATATAAATGTTTTATAAATAATAATACATTAAAAATAATAAAGAAAAAATTTGAAAAATAATTAGTCAACAAATTAAAAGGCCAAATAATATAATAAAATAAAATAAATGCATTTTATTTTTCATGATTTATTATTATAAATAATAATAAATTAAAGTAATACATTTCTTTACAGTAGGTTACACCTAAAGTCATAAATACACAAAAGAGAAATTTATGAAAAATTATTATTCAGCAAATTAAATGGCCAAATGATAAAATAAAATAAAATAAAATGTGATACATTTTATTTTTTTAGGATTTATTATCATAAATAATAATAAATTAAATTAATAAATTACTTTACAGCAGGTTAAACCTAATGTCATGAATATACAAAAGAAAAATTGTGAAAAATAATTAGTCAACAAATTAAATGGCCCAATAATAAAATAAAATAAAATAAAATATAAAATAAAATAAAATAAAATACGTTTTAATTTTCAGGATTTATTATTATAAATAATAATAAATTAAAATAATAAATTACTTTACAGTCAGTTAAACCTATTGTCATAAATATACAAAAGAAAAATTGTGAAAAATAATTAGTCAACAAATTAAATGGCCAAATTCAAATAAAATAAAATAAATACATTTTATTTTGTCAGGATTTATTATTATAAATAATAATAACAAATTAAATGGCCAAATAAAATAAAATAAAATTAAATAAAAAAAAAAGAATAAATGCTGAAAATTGAGCTTTGCATCACAGGAATAAATTACATTTTAAAATACATTGATTTGCTGCTCATAAAACATTTCAGATTATTTTCAATGTTGAAAACAGTTGTGCTGCTTCATATTTTTGTGGAAACTGTGATTTTATTTTTCAGGATTTATTTTTATAACATAATTTCATGAATATACAAAAGAAAAAAAATGAAAAATTATTAGTCAAACAAATTATAAAAATAAATAAAATTAAATTAAATTAAATTAAATGCTGAAAGTTCAGCTTTGCATCACAGGAATAAATTACATTTGCCTTTTTTTATTTATTTGCTGCTCAAGAAACATTTGATAATTATCAATGTTGAAAACAGATAACTGAATAAAAAGAACAGCAATAGAACAGAACAGAATAGAAACTTCATAAAGAACAGCATTTATCTGAAATATAAATCTTTTATAACATTATAAATGTAATTTCTGGCACTTTTGTTCAATTAAATGCATCCTTGATGAATAAAAACATTAATTTCTTAAATAAAATCTCACTGACTTTTGAAGGGTAGTGTATACGTAGTTTGAGTAGTCTCTATAAGGTTGCTATAGGCTCTGAGGCTATAAAAAAGACACAGATGGACTCACACGACCGTCGAGCGAGAGCAGGATGGAGTCGCTCTTGATGTCTCTGTGTATGACGCCCTGCGAGTGGAGATACGCCAGCGCCTGCAGCACGGCTTCACACACGGTCGCGATCTGCTCCTCGCTCAGCCTGAACACAACATCACACACACGCTTACATAACTCCGCTTCACACTTCACATATCAACATTTTTAATGCATCTGTTGTTGGTCAGTAGAATCGTACGTTTTACAAACCATTTGAATAATACTGAGTGTCCTATATCTCATTTTTTACAGGAGACAGGAAGAAAAAAATTTGAATGACATTGCAACCTCTTAGGAACATGATAAACACATTTAGAACAACCTGGCAACCACAAAATGCAAAATCTAGTTTTATTCCTGCTGTTTTTATCCATGCATGACTGATAAAGGATTGCTTTGAGTTTAAACAATGGGAAATGTCTTCAAATAATTTGAAAAATATTATTTTATTTATTTTAAATTATTTTATTTCATTTTATATTAGTTTTGTTTAGTTTAGTTTATTATTTGGCTAATTATTTTTCACATTTTCTTTTTTATATTCATGCCATTAGGTTTAGTCTTCTGCAAAGTAATGGTTTGGTTCATTAAATATTATTATTATTATAGTAAAATGCACTTTAGAAAATGTCAAAATCTAGTTTTATTCCTGCTGTTTTTATCCATGCATGACTGATAAAGGATTGCTTTGAGTTTAAACAATGGAAAATGTCTTCAAATAATTTGTAAAATATTATTTTATTTATTTTAAATTATTTTATTTCATTTTATTTTATTTTAGTTTAGTTTAGTTTATTATTTGGCTAATTATTTTTCACATTTTCTTTTTTGTATTCATGCCATTAAGTTTAGTCTTCTGCAAAGTAATGGTTTGGTTCATTAAATATTATTATTATAGTAAAATGCACTTTAGAAAATGTCAAAATCTAGTTTTTTTCCTGCTGTTTTTATCCATGCATGACTGATAAAGGATTGCTTTGAATTTAAACAATGGAAAATGTCTTCAAATAATTTGAAAAATATTATTTTATTTATTTTAAATTATTTTATTTCATTTTATTTTAGTTTAGTTTAGTTTAGTTTATTATTTGGCTAATTATTTTTCGCATTTTCTTTTTTATATTCATGCCATTAGGTTTAGTCTTCTGTAAAGTAATGGTTTGGTTCATTAAATATTATTATTATAGTAAAATGCACTTTAGAAAATGTCAAAATCTAGTTTTTTTCCTGCTGTTTTTATCCATGCATGACTGATAAAGGATTGCTTTGAGTTTAAACAATGGAAAATGTCTTCATATAATTTGAAAAATATTATTTTACTTATTTTAAATTATATTATTTCATTTTAGTTTAGTTTAGTTTAGTTTAGTTTAGTTTAGTTTATTATTTGGCTAATTATTTTTCACATTTTCTTTTTTATATTCATGCCATTAGGTTTAGTCTTCTGCAAAGTAATGGTTTGGTTCATTAAATATTATTATTATAGTAAAATGCACTTTAGAAAATGTCAAAATCTAGTTTTATTCCTGCTGTTTTTATCCATGCATGACTGATAAAGGATTGCTTTGAGTTTAAACAATGGAAAATGTCTTCAAATAATTTGAAAAATATTATTTTATTTATTTTAAATTATTTTATTTCATTTTAGTTTAGTTTAGTTTAGTTTATTATTTGGCTTATTATTTTTCACATTTTCTTTTTTATATTCATGCCATTAGGTTTGAATATAAAATCAGGGTGGAAATTATTTTATTTTATTTTATTTTATTTTAAATTGTATTTAAATTTTTTAAATTATTTTATTTGGCTCATATTTGGTTATCAATTAATAAATTTATTTTTAAATCATATTTTATTTATAGATATATAGATATAGAACTAAATTTCTTCTAATAAGGATACAAATTATTTATATTTTTATTATTTTATATACAGATTCTTGTCAAACTATTTTTTCCTAATAAGGATAAAATTATTTTATTTTTTAAATTAATTGATTTTTTTATTTTATTTGGCTAATTTCATTTGATGACTATTTGTTTATTTATTTATTTACAATTTATTTTGCATATTCATGAGGTTTAACCTGCTGTAAAGGAATGTTTTTGTTCATTTTTATATTTATATATTAATCATATTATTATTTATAGACATTGATAGATATAGATATAGATATAGATATAGATATAGATGTTTACTTCAAAAAAAGTATATTAAAAAGTACGTTTTATTTGGCTAATTTTATTTGATCTATCTATTTATTTATTTTTATATTTTTACATTTTTTTCTTTCAAAAGTTCATGACATGAAATTAACCCTGCTATAAATGATTTTTTTGGTTCATTTATTATAATTTATTTTATTATTAATATTTTTATTTATAGATATATATTTTAATTTTTTTTATTGTATTATTTTTAATTATTTTATTTGTCTAATTTTGTCTCCGTTTGTTTGTTTATTTTTTACATTTTTCTTTTGTATTTTCATGATGTTTTAACCTGCTGTAAAGGAATGTTTTTGTTCATTTATTATTATTTATATATGAATCATATTAATATTTAAAGACATAGATATAGATATTGATGTATACTTCGAAAAGAAACTTTTAAGATGCAGGCTTATTAATTTATTTATATCATAAAATTGCTTGTTAAACAAAATGTCTTTGAATAAAATAATTTTTTTCTGTTTTTTACTTTTACTTATTTTTAAAATGTTTTGTCTCATTTAATTTGATTGCTATTTATTTATTTATTTTATTACTTTTTTTGTTTTACATTGTTTTACTTTTGTATATTTTTGTATATTTCTAATCATGATGAAAATTATTTTATTTTAAATTATTTTACTTTATTTTAAGTTGTATTTTTTTTTTTCATTTAATTTGATTATTATTTATTCATCTATTTATTTTTATATTTTTCCTTTTTTTTCCTTTTGAAAGTTCATGACATTAAGTTAACCCTGCCGTAAATTAATGTTTTGGTTCATTTATTATAACTTTTTAAATATTCGTATTTTTATTTATAGATATATAGATGCATGTCAAACGAAATTTCTTCTTATAACGATGAAAATAATTTTATTTTATTTTTAAATTCAATTATTTTAAAATGGCATTATTTTTTATTATTTTATTTGGCTAATTTCATTTAGATGACTATTTGTTTGTTTATTTATTTATTTTGCAAATTCATGAGGTTTAACCTGCTGTAAAGGAATGTTTTTGTTCATTTTTATTATTTATACATTAATCATATTATTGTTTATAGACATAGACATAGATATAGATATAGATGTTTACTTCAAAAAAAGTATGTTAAAAAGTAAGTTTTATTTGGCTAATTTTATTTGATCTATCTATTTATTTATTTTTACATTTTTACATTTTTTTCTTTTAAAAGTTCATGACATGAAATTAACCTTGCTATAAATGATTTTTTTTTTTGGTTAATTTATTATAATTTATTTTATTATTAATATTTTGATTTATAGATATATATTTTACAATTATTTTATTTTTTATTTTATTTTAAATTGTATTATTTTTAATTTTGTTTGTTTATTTATTTACATTTTTCTTTTGTATTTTCATGTTTTAACCTGTTGTAAAGGAATTTTTGTTAGTGTATTATTATTTATATATGAATCATATTCATTATTTATAGACATTTAGATATAGATGTTTACTTCAAAAAAGAAACTTTTTAGATGCAGGCTGATTAATTTATTTACATCACAAAATTGCTTGCCAAATAAAAAAATTCTTTAAATAAATATGGAAAATTATTGCATTATTTTTTTATTTAATTAAAATGATTTAATTGTATTTTCTCATTTTATTTGTTGACTATTACATTAGGTTTTGACATCGGGTTTAGCCTGCTGTAATAATTTGGTTCATTGCTCATATTATTTACATAGATATCCAACAAATTTTGAGATGCAGCTTTATTGAATTTGATCATGTGATTGCTATTCCCAGGGCTCTGCTGAAAATCAATAGTGTTTGCAAACGTGTCGGTTCAATGCTGCTGCTCAGGTCAGATCTCGTCCTTCTGCTGTGCCAGTTCCAGTTTTCTGTCTGTTATCTTGAGACGTGACAAAGAGCCGCGTTTGTGTGCGATCATGTAAATCTAGTCCTCCATCAGACAAAGACAGAGATGCATTTACCAAACTAATTAGATCACTAATCATATTCCCCTGCATGTCTTCACAACACACGCTAATCTGATTGTCTAATCGAATTAAAGTGGGCCCATTGGGTAAGGAGTGTCAGAAAACATGACCTAACTGTACATCACCCTCTTGTGGTATGAATAAAACACTACAGTAATACAACATGGAGTCAGTATCTGGATTAATTATGAGCAGAGACTCCTTTTGAGAGCAGCATGACATTGTGTTTTGCTGTTTCTTTTTTTTTTTTTTTTTTTTAAGTTTTTATTGCAAAGAGATACAATTCACAGCATCTGTTTATGACATTTGTCACTTTTACAGCATCTTCCTTGAATCAGGGAAGAAATAAAAAAAACTGCTCAAAAAGTTTCTCATGACAATGACATATCAATATCTCTCTTTAAATTTTCTTCCATTTCTTCCAAACTATTTACAAAAGAAAGGGGATACGGACGCAATAACTACAAATAAACATAAAAAATGGGTTCAATATCAAAAAGGCATTAGGTTCAATAGGAGTTATATACTCAATCCATTTGGACTAAAAGTCAATAAACATATCTTTTTGGTGATTCACACAGAATGTAATTTTTTCCATCAAAAATATTCTTTTTACAACATCAATCCATTCCTGCATTTGTGGTGGATTAGGTTCATACCAACATCTAGTAATAGCTTTCTTACTTGAAGCAAGAATTATTCTATACATATATTTGTTTTTCCTTTCCCAGGAAACCATTGACACCTTGCCCAAGTAAAGTACCTCAAAGCTGAAGAATCTTAGAATCTTTTCCAATACTTTATGTATATCTTTCCAAAAACTTTTAATATTAGGACATCCCCAAAATATGTGAAAATGGTTAGCATCCTGTGAGCCATATTTCCTCCAACAATTTGAGTTACCTAAGAATTTATTTTTCTGTTTCGGAGTAAGGAAAAACCGTACAGTATTTCTCCAGCAAAATTCTCTCCAATATAGAGACTGGGAGTGCTTTGCTGTTTCAAACAACAGATTTGCAATTGCACAGTGAATTTGCATTAAAAACAGTGACCTTAAAGTAAACTATTTATGTTCTTTAATCATGTTGTTAATTTTATTGTTTCATTGCATTTGTCTTTCAACCATGAAAGAATGTGAATATTATATTGCATTATTTTTTTTATTTTATTGTTATATATTTTAAAATAAATTATATTATTTATACTAATATATTGTATTATATTATTTATAATATTTAATTTTTTATTACATATTTACATATTTAAAGTGTTAATTTATTTTAAATGAAGTATTGTTATATTATATGATTTTATTTTGAATGATACAGTGTATTATATTATTTGTAATATTTTATTTTAAATTATATATTTACATATTTAAATTATTTATTTATTTTAAATTATTATTTTTTTAAGTTACACTGTATTTTAAATAATATTATTTTATTTTAAATTAGATTGTATTTTTATAACATACAATGTTACATACATTATACAATACTTTATATTAAATTAGTTTTTAATTTTATTTTAAATGATATATTGTATTATATCATATTATTTAAAATTATATTGTATTGTATTTTAAATTATATATTTTATTGTATTATTTTAAGTTTTGTATTGCTATTGTTGAAACGTTATATTATAAAACTTTATTTTATATTAGTTATTATTGTATTTTAAATTATACATTGAATTATATCATATTTATTTTAGTTATATAATTTTACATTTTTATATTATTTTATATTATATTTAAAATTGTATATTTACAAATTTAAATGATTAACTTATTTTGAATAATATTTTTATTATGTATTTTTATATTACTTTTTTTTATTATATATTGAATTATATTATATTGGAAACAAAATTAAAAAATAAATCTGTTTATTTAAGATCATTTATGCTATTATTTTATTTTGATTTCATTGAAATTTTATTTTATTTAAATAGGTTACTGATAAACTTTCATAAAGTTTTAAATTAGATGTGTCTCTTTAATATTCACATTATTTTATTATTTATTTTATTTCATTTCACTTTATTTTTTCTAACTTCATTTGATGATTATTTATTTATTTATTTTTACATTTCTTTTCTACAGATTTAACCTGCTGTAAAGGAATGTTTTTATTCATTTATAATTATTTATAAATTAATCATATTATTATTTATGGACATATAGATATAGATATAGATATAAATAAAACTTTTTAAGATGCAGCCTTATTAATTTGTTTATATCATAAAATTGCTTGTCAAAAAAAGTCTTCTAATCAATATGAAAACTGTATTTTTTTATTATTATTTTGTTTAATATTATTTTTCCTTAATATTCAGATTATTTTATTTTATTTTATTTTTCGATTTGGTCAAAGCAATTAAAAAAAAGGACTTAGGGTCTTAAACTTGAAGATTAACACACTCATGGTAAAGCACATTTCTCATAGATTCTACTGAGATCACAATGAAAACATCAAGATTAATTGGTTCAAACACTGGCTTTCCTAGATTAATGCTGAGGTAGTCATTGTTGTGGTACCTGGTTTCAGACACAATGTTTGTTAAAGCTCCTCCCTGCAGATACTCCATGATGACCCACAGCTCCTCCTCCACCAGAGCGCTCTTGAACATCTCCACCACGTTCCTGTGCTGATAGTCTCTCATGATCACCACCTGAACACACACCAACACACCCTCATCAGTGCTCATCGTCAAAATAAACCTGTTTTACTTGATTTTGAGTTTTTAAAGTTACTGTTGAACTTTCCAGACACCATTTTTACTGAAAAAAGGTGAAGCATTTACTTTGAATTGATTTTCAATCAAAAAGTTACAAAAAATGGCAAGTAACACAAATTTTGAAGTAGAAAGACTGAAATCATATTTTCTTGTAACATACTCCAACAAAAAACTTTTTTTTTTAAAGTTGGATTTGTTTCAGCTTTTGTCTTCTCAAGATGTTAACTGAAATATTGTGATGTTTTTATCAGCTGTTTGGACTCTCATTCTGACGGCACCCATTCACTTCCATTGGTGAGCAAGTGATGAAATACTACATTTCTCCAAATCTGATGAAGAAACAAACTACTCCTTTAAATAAAGGCAATATTGAGGTTGTTTTATTAACATTATCTTTATCACCCATGGTGAAGCATATTGCTCATAAATCCTACTGAGATCACAGTGAAAACAAAATATAGAAATATAGAATTGGCCTTAATGCACATATTTGTTAATCTGAAAATGCAAGTCCCATCAGAAAAACCACTTGTGGATTATGGAGTCGTATTTGAGTTAAAAACGTCTTAATGATGGATTTGTTTCAGCTTTTGTCTTCTCAAGATGTTAACTGATGTGCTGGAGTGGTGAGGATTACTTGTGGATTACTGTGATTTTTTAAAATAGGCATGTTCTATGTGAATATCTCTTAAAATGTAATTTATTCCTGTGATTAAAACTGAATTTTCAGTATCATTACTTCAGTTTTCAGTGTCACATAATCCTTCAGAAATCATGCTAATATGCTGAATTACTGCACAAGAAACAATTATGATTATCAACCTATTATTCAGTAAGTTCATGATTTGTTAGAGCGTTTTTTTTTTTTTGTTTGTTTGTTTTTGTTTTACAAAATTAATTGGTAATTGCAACTTTTTAACTCACAATTTTGCCTTTTTTTCTTGCAATTTTGACCTTATAACTAACTATACTGAGTAGTTTCTCAAAATTCTGCATGTGCATGAGTTCAGGTCAGGTTTTTAAGATTTTTATAAGCTGTTTGGACTGACGGCACCCATTCACTTTCATTGGTGAGCAACTGATGGAAAAGATGTTAACTGAGTGGTGTGGATTCCTTGTGGATTATTGTGATGTTTTTATAAGCTGTTTGGACTCTCATTCTGACGGCACCCATTCACTTCCATTGGTGAGCAAGTGATGGAAAAGATGTTAACTGATGAACTGGAGTGGTGTGGATTACTTGTGGATTATTGTGATGATTTTATCCTCTGTTTGGACTCTCATTCTGACGGCACCCATTCACTTCCATTGGTGAGCAAGTGATGGAATACTACATTTGGAGTGGTGTGGATTCCTTGTGGATTAATGTGATGTTTTTATCAGCTGTTTGGACTCTAATTCTGACGGCACCCATTCGCTTCCATTGGTGAGCAAGTGATGGAATACTACATTTCTCCAAATCTGATGAAAAAACAAACTCATCTACATCTTGGATGACATTTTTGGGTAAACTAGACCTTTAAATAAAGGCACTATGAGGTTGTTTTGTATTATTATATATGTTTGATTATTCTTTCACCTCATTGAAGAGCAGTTCTCTGCGCTGTTGTCTCCTGAGGTCCATCATCTTGACGGCCACGACCCGTCCGCTGTGTTTCTCGCGGGCGATGCACACCACACCCGTCGAACCCTCACCAATCTTTACGAAGTTTTCCAGATACGACCGTGGATCTCCTTTATCCACCACCATCTGCAGCGCAGCCTTAAACTGCTCATGGGTGACTTTCGGCGGGTCAGGCGGCGGTCGGGGCGAGGGGTGCTGCGGGGGTCTGAACGCGGGCGAACAGGTTCCCGGGGGGCTGTTGGCCAGAGAACCGGTGGGAGACGGTCGGGGCTGTGACGGACTGTCCTGTCTGGGGTAGAGTCCTGGGTTTGGGCAGCCTGAGTGTCTCATAAAGGGGTCTGGGCCGGTGGGCCGGTAACTGATGTTGGGCGAGAGGCCGATGGTGTAGCTGGAGGAGGAACGGACTGTTTTGTGTGGCCTGGTGCCGCTCACGAGAGGACTGCTGGTGCCGCTGTGCATATATCCCGGCTGGTGTCTCATGGCTGCGTCGGCCTGTGACATTGACAACAGAAACACAAGGACAAATAGAAATAAGGACAGGGGCTGGTTTTCTTTAAGGCGAGACTCTATCATCATGTAATTAATCATCTTACTTACCCAGTTGATTAATTACATTAATAATTGCAAACATTTTTTGTATTGCAAGTTTTCTAAAATGTTAGGTCTAAATATGCAAATGTAAACATTACGGCTCGTCATCCCATGGCAGCGAGGGGCGGGGCGAGCAGAGCTCATTAGCATTTAAAGGAACATGCAACAGAATAGCTCGCTCTATAAAGGGCCGATTTTGACAGGGTAAAAAGAGTGTTTTTTACACTACCATTGAGAAATTCTAACCAAAGTATGTTATAGACTTCTCATTAAGACCCTAAAGAATCATATCAACAGTTTTGCGTGTAACGCATTACAAGTAATGAAAGTTACGTAATAATATTACTTTTTTCTAAGAAACTAGTAAAGTAATATTTAATTGACAAAGAAAATATCTGAATTACTTTTTCAAAGTAACGCCAGTTACGTTTTCCCCCATTTATTGATTAAAAGCTCTCCTGTCCCAATGTTGAGAGAAATTGTGAGTAAGATGTTACTTTAGTTGTAGAATAAATCTGAACATGCATTTATTCATCTCACTCACTATAAAACAGATACACTATTCCTCAAATTTAATAATTAATTAAATATGTTAAATAATACAAATATCCTTTATGTATTTAATCCCATTATAAAAACAGATTTCTTTGCGTCCGACCTTCGATGATCCAATTCACCTATACTAATAAGCAAAAATTACTCGAGATAATCTAACATTTGTTTTCCTTGCTGAAGAGTTGACATTTTTCTTCTGCGGTCTACTGTACAGACGTGAATTTACTTTTCTCTAAGCCTGAGGCTTTTGGTGTAAAAAGGGTTTTACATTTGACAAAAATAGAACTTTTTATATTAAAAACAAACAAGCAAGCCCTGCCCAGATTTAAAAAGTAACGCAAAAGTAACGTAACGCATTACTAAGTAATGTAATTAATTACTTTTTTAGGGAGTGACTCAATATTGTAATGCATTACTTTTAAAAGTAACTTTCCCCAACACTGCATATCAAACTTGTGGAAAATGCATTTGATGACCCCTTTAAAGAACCTTTGACTGAATGGTTCTTTGTGAAACCACAACTTTACTTCTATAAAAGAGGAGTTACCTTGAGGTCGTATGAGGAGTACGGTCTCCCCGGGCTGTTCTGTGGGTGGACCAGCAGTCTGTTGGTGGTCCTCATGTCCGGCGTGAGACTGTCTCCGTGCGGCTGCTGCATGGGCATGGTAGGACTGTAGAAGCAGGTGATGGGTCTCTGGTTGTGCGAGAACACGATGGGAAACTCTCGCCTCATCATGAGCCTCTCCGTCGGGCTCCCGATGTCCCCTCCCAGATACATAGACCTGGGCGGCTCCGGCACGGGAATGGGGGGCGGCGGAGGGGCCGGAAGGGCCGGAGGAGGAGGCGGGGGCGGCCCGTCCAGACAGCTCATGCTGACCTCAAAGGTGGATTTGGCGCGGGGCAGGATGCCGTTGGGCTGAAGAGTCACGCTCTTCTTCAAGCCCATGTACGGCGTGCCGCTCTCGCTGTGGATGTTGCGTGATTTATCGGCCCAGTGAGGTTCGGGCTCATCCAGGGTTTCGTACTGATACGCGTCGCCCTCGTTGACCTCCCCGAGGCGTCCCAGCGACTGCGCTCTCTTGCGGGCCGACGGGCTGCTCTTGCGCAGGGAGTTGGAGCTGGTGACGGACAGACGGCTCATGTCTGACAGCATGGCTGAGATGTAGTCTCCGTGGCCGATCATACTGCCGCGCACGATGGTCTGGGGAAAGAACACAGGCAGTTTGTGATTAATGCGATCTGAGATCCGCCGCTATTTAAAGAGCGTGTGAATTCACCTGGGTGCGGATGAACTCCAAATCACACTTTTCTCTGAGGAGCCTATTTCTGGCTGATTTGTGTTTATGAAACGCTCAATGACTCGTCTGAGCCGTCGGAGGACTGCTTTACTTGCAAACCAAAACTAAAGTAAAAAGGCTTTTTTGTTGATTATTAATAATTACATTTTTTTGTCATGAGTTTTTGTTATTTACAATGTCATTTTTTTTAAACATCAGTCCGATTTGCATATAAATGGAAAAAAATTACATTGTAAATAACAAAAACTCATGACTGATGTTTTATAGAAATACAAAATATTTATATATATATATATATATTATTTTGTATTTCTATAAAACATAAGTTCAATTTGCATATAAATAAAAAAATTACATTGTAAATAACAAAAACTCATGACAAAAAAAATACAAAAAAAATCAATAATCATTTTATACAGAAAAATAATCTTTGTCTTTATAAAATGCAAATCAGACCGATTTTTCATAGAATATTTTATATGTAAATATTGTATGTAATAAATATTAAATGCAAAAAAAAATTAACGTTTAAATTTATTTATTTAACTGTTATCAATGTTGAAAACAGTTGTGCTTTTTAATATTTAGTTTAGAACCTGTGATTATTTTTTCCAGGATTCTTTAACAAATAGAAAGTTGAAAAGAACAGTGTTTATTTAAAATAGAAATCTTTTGTAACAATATTTTTTATTTTTTATTCAGTGGCGGAAAAAGGCTTCCAAAAAACATACTTACTTCATGCATATATTACAAGCACTAGCAATAAATTAAAGTAATTAAAATGCATAAAGAATAATCACTTTTAATGTATTGAAAAATAAATGACAATATATTTACTTATTGTGTTGTATGTCATTTTATATTCAATAATACACTTTATTATATATAGATATGCATGTAATAACTTATGGTTCTTGTCAGAGTATAAATTAAAAAAATGAACATATAATGTCCAAAAAAACTAAAACTTTAATAACTTTGCTTTCAGTAAACACTTTTTTTCTCAAATACCATAACACATAATTTCAGATGAATTGTGTAACTATGCAAATAATAAAGTCAGCTTTATGTAAACCCATGCATTACCTCATGAAAAAGTGATTAATTAATCGAGTGTTTCAATAAAGCTATTACATGCAAAAGGAGAGTAACTCAATTTTAGGGAGTAACTGCATTACAATATTGAGTTACTCCCTAAAAAATTAACTAATTACGTTACTTAGTTACTTTTTATGGAAAGTAATGCGTTATGTTACTTTTTAAATCTGGACTGGGCTTTTTTGTTTTTAATTTAAAAAGTAAAAAAACTCTTCAGCAATAAAAAAAAAAAGGAAAACAAATAGAGTAATTTTTGCTTATTAGTATGGATGAATTGGATCATCGAAGGTCGGCAGCAAAGACATCGGTTAATAAAATGGGATTAAATACATAAAGGAGACGAATTTCAGTGTTTTTATTCATTTTGAAGAATACTGTATCTGTTTTTTAAGTAAGTGAGATGAATTACTGCATGTTCACATTTATTCTAGAACTAAAGTAACATCTAACAATTTCTCTCAACATGGGAACAGGAGAGCTTTTAATCAATAAATGGGGGAAAAAGTAACTGCTGTTATTTTGAAAAAGTAATTCAGATATTTTCTTGTCAATTAAAAACTTTACAAGTTACTTAAAAGTAATAATATTATGTAACTTGCGTTACTTGTAATGTGTTACCCCCCCAACCCTGCTAGCTTGTATTATTTAATATACTGCATTATATTTTATTTTGGTTTGGTCAGGGTATATTTAGGCATTTGAGGAAAGACATGACATTCATCAGCTGTCATGTACTTTATTCACAGTGTCTTTGACAGAAGTGACACGAGGTCCATCGCTCGACGTGAAGACATGTCTGAGATGAGCTCAGGGTGCACAGAGCACAAAATAAGATATGTGACCCTGGTCCACAAAACCAGTCTTAAGTCGCTGGGGTATATTTGTAGCAATAGCCAAAAATACATTGTATGGGTCAAAATTATTGATTTTTCTTTTATGCCAAAAATCATTAGGAAATTAAGTAAAGATCATGTTCCATGAAGATTTCTTGTCAAATTCCTACTGTAAATATATCAAAATGTAATTTTTGATTAGTTATATGCATTGTTAAGAACCTAATTTGGACAACTTTAAAGGTGATTTTCTCAGTATTTAGATTTTTTTGCACCCTTAGATTTCAGATATTCGAATAGATGTATCTCGGCCAAATATTGTCCTATCCTAACAAACAATATAACAATAGAAAGCTTATTTATTGAGCTTTCATATGTGACCCTGGACCAGTCATAAGGTTAAATTTTACAAAACTGAGATATATACATCACATGAAAGCTCAATAAATAAGCTTTCTATTGATATATGGTTTGTTAGGATAGGACAATATTTGGCCGAGATACATCTATTCGAATATCTGAAATCTAAGGGTACAAAAAAATCAAAATACTGAGAAAATCACCTTTAAAGTTGTCCAAATTAAGTTCTTAACAATGCATATTACTAATCAAAAATTACATTTTGATAGGTTTACAGTAGGAATTTTACAAAACATCTTCATGGAACATGATCTTTACTTAATTTCCTAATGATTTTTGACATAAAAGAAAAATCAATAATTTTGACCCATACAATGTATTTTTGGCTATTGCTACAAATATACCCCAGCGACTTAAGACTGGTTTTGTGGTCCAGGGTCACATATGATGTATACATCTCAGTTTTGTAAAATTTAACCTTATGACTGGTTTTGTGGACCAGGGTCACATATAGAGACGAGAAACGACAAGTGATGTGTGACTGAACAACATCAGAACAACCAAACAGCCTAGCAACTGCATCCTTGTGTGCAAAAATGGAGTTGATTTCTCTGACGTCACACTGGTGACGAGCAAGCTGTTCTTTATGAGCGCATATGTTCACACACAGAAGAATGCACAGAGATCTTTAGATGTTTGAGAAGCTTTGCTCTTTTGCTTGGAGTTGCAGTTTTTCCGCCTGACTCTCGCTGCGCTGGCGGCCCGCATGCATCATTATTAATTGCCAGCGTGAGGTAATAAATCTCTCGGCCCTCCGAGGATTGGGCGCTCTGAATCGTGTTCACAGCAGGCCCGTGATAGATAAGAAGCCAATGTGACAGAGGAAAAAACATGTGTTTCTGAGCGCCGTTCAGAAGCGGCCCTCGGGGAAAAACGCACCGCGACTAAACCTGGAAAGAGAGACTCTGAAACATCAAGGACTGAGATTAAGACCCGTGTTCTCTGCTTAAATTCAAGCCCCGTCCCGAGTGAAGCCAAAGCCAAGACTGAACCAGTGCTTTGCTGACACACAGAGGACCAGCGTTGGGGGTAATGCATTACAAGTAACACAAGTTACCTAATAATATTACTTTATCCAAGTAACTCAAGTAACACGTTACTTTTTAATTGACAAGTAAATATCAGTTACTTCTTCAAATAAGTAACGCCAGTTACTTTTCCCCTCATTTATTGATTAAAAGCTCTCCTGTCCCCATGTTGAGAGAAATTGTGAGTAAGATGTTACTTTAGTTCTAGAATAAATCTGAACATGCATTAAATCATCTCACTCACTAAAATAAACAGATACAGTGTTCTTCAAAATGAATAAAAGCACTGAAATTCAACGCAAACCTAAAATAGTTAAATGTTAAATAAGACAAATATCCTGTATGTATTTAATCCCATTTTATTAACCGATGTTTTTGCTGCCGACCTTCGATGATCCAATTCATCCATACTAATAAGCAAAAATTACTCGAGATAATCTAACAGATTCTGATGAAGAGTTGACATATTTTCTTCTGCGGTCTAATATACAGACGTCAAGTTGTGAAAAGGCTTTTACATTTGCCAAAAATATAACTTTTTATATTAGAAACTAACAGGCAAGCCCTGCCCAGATTTAAAAAGTAAAAATAAGCAAGTTAAAAAAATGATTGAAGTACATTTTACAAAAAAATAATGTGAGAACATATTTTTTTTCAGCCCTTAAGTTTCCATAATATGAAGAATATAATTTACAAAAAAAGTTCTAGCCCTTTACTTTTATCAATGTTTACTTAGTTAAAAGTATCAAATAAAAAATGAAAAAAGTCAAATAAAAAAGCAACATATTTTTCGGTTTATGGGACCTACTGATTTAATACAACCTTTTGAGACATTAAGAAATGTGAATTATGTAAAACTAGTGTGTGAAAATTTAGTTTTTTAAGTTGTAAACAAAGATTACGTTTTCAAGAAATTCAGCGCTTAATAAAATAAAAATGCATTAAAACAGTTTTGCTGTAATACAAGAATTTTTTTTTCACCTGAACATACACTTCAAATGCCAAAAACTATTGTTTCTAAGCTGTTTCTACAAATTGTTCAATACAATTGTTGTTACAAATGTTATTTGATAAGTAATTTAAAGTAGTTCATGTATTATGTGACCTTAAAATGACATTAAATAAAAACGTAAATATTAGAAAAAAAAATATTCATTTTAAATTTACTCTCATTTCCATTTGACTTTAAATTGCAAATATTTTCAGCTCTTCTTGTGAATAATTAATCAGTGCACAATATTGTATAAAAAGTGAAGAGCATTAAAAAAATAAAAAATAAAAATGTGAGTTAAAAAATACTAAAAATGTACATTACTTGGAGCTACACTGTGAAAAAAATATTTTTTAAGTTAAAAAAACAAACATTATTGAGTATGTTTTACAAGAAAACATTATTTTAGCTAAAATATTTTTGCTTTAACAGAAGTATATAATTTACAATAAAAGCCCTCGCCGTTTTGATTTTATTTCTTTATTTATATCTTTTTTTTCTTTCATGCACCTGATCCTACTCGCAATGCAAAAGCGTATTTTTGTGGCCAAGGTATATTTACAAATTGTTAAATTTTGCAATTTAAATCCAACATGTTTGCAATATTTACTCAAAATAAGCACAAACATATTAGGTGGAAAAATGAAAGTACACTTCTGCCGAAGTCAGCACATGCTCACAATATTTGTCAGGCCATTTCTATGCAGTTTCCAATCAAACGAAAGTGAACAGAAATGATCTGCCATGTTATTGTGTGAAATGTCTTATCATTTATTGACTGTAATTCTGACCTTCTTTGGTTTGAGCTCCACCGGCGTGATCCTGGATGGGTCCACCATGGGTTTGGGTCTCCGGAGGTTTTCTATTAAACTCTGCCATTGTGTGGGAAGGCCGACGAAGACGCCTCGCTTTGCATCGAACGACGTGTGGACGCGATGCTCGAAGTTCTTCGGTGCTGAAATCTCCGGCCTCTTCTTCTTCTTTTTGCGAAACATTGTCCGGTACTACAGCAGAGACCTTTCAAAACAGAAACATGAGAAATATTAGGTCACACTTTACTTGAAGCATTTACACGTAATGCATTACAGAAGCATTTTAATGCATTAATCATGCCTTGCAATGCAGTGCAAAAAAAACAGTTCAAATGTATTCTAATACTAATCTATTAATTGTTACACCTTTAGAAAGTTAAACACATGAAACACAATCAATTTTATCAGTAACACTGTAATCAAACCTTTTATATGTAATGCATTAGAAAGGCATTTTAATGCATTAATTATAATATATTACAATACTTATCTATTCATAATTACACAGAAAAAAATGATGCATTAAAACAACACATTTCAGATGTAACAAGGAATCTGTAAATATAACTGGTTAAAATTATTAATGAAAATATATAATGCATAATGCATTATGCATAAAGTAAAATAAAAATAAATAAATAAAATGAAATGAATGATTAAAAACACTCAGCTATTCTCAGAGGAAACATCTCTTATTTTCATTTATAAAGGCCTCAAGTAAAAAATAATAAATAAAATAAATTAAATTAAGTAATAATTTAAAATAAAATAAAATATTAAAAACATTTATTTTATTTCAGCTACTCTCAAAGTAGCTAAATAGCTAAATCTATTATTTTTGTTTAGTTTAAAAATATTATTGATGAAAATATAATGCATAATGCATTATGCATAAAGGCAGGTAAATGTAAAATAAAATAAAATAAAACATTAAAAACATTTATTTTATTTCAGCTACTCTCAAAGAAACATCTCTCATTTTCATTTAGTTAAAAAAAAGTATTGATGAAAATATATAATGCATTATGCATCAAGGCCTCAAGTATTATATATATATTATAAAATTAAAAACACTTATTTTATTTCAGCTACTCTCCAGCTACTTTTAGTTACAGTTTAGTTAAAAAAATTATCGATTAAAATATAATACAAAAATTTAAATATAATGCATTATGCATAAAGGCCCAATTAAATAAAATAAAATAAAATACAAAAATTAAATTAAATTAAATTAAATATTACAAACATTTATTTTATTTCAGCTACTCTCAAAGGAAACATCTCTCATTTTCATTTAGTTTAAAAAAAAATATTGATGAAAATAGTAAATAAAAATAAAATAAAATAATAAGATAAAATAAAATAAAAAATATTTAAAACACTTATTTTATTTTCCTTGAAACTACTCTCCAAGGAAACATGTTTTTATTTTTGTTTAGTTTAACTTGATGTACTAACTAAAAATTAATAAAGTAAATAAAAAATAGTAAAAATGACAAAAAAGCACAGCAAAATGACTAAAACGTAATTATAATGAAAATGAAAAATATAAAAATAAAAACAAATTCAAACTATTAATAAAAACTATCACAGTATCTCACAACACTGTATTACCCTGATACAAAAAAATTAGTTATTTTTCAATTTCAAAACAGGCATATGTTTATGCATATGCAAATTATAATCATGTGATTCAAACCTGCTGTGATGGACCTGAAATGATGTCTCCTTTTAATGTTTAAACATGTCTATTTTAGTCCTTCGGTTGCAGAGTTGCACTAAATCTGGCCAAAATGTGTTGCATTGCCTCAAAGCGAGAGAAATATCAAGTCATTTTTGTTCTTAAAATAGCAAAGTCAACACAGACGTATCTACTGATTCACTGTCAGCATCTCTAACGCTGTCTCTGTCATCCACGTCGTCTTTCTCCTGCTCACCGAAGGCTGTTTTGTGCATGAGAGCATGTGAAATGAAGTAGATCTGCTCAATTAGGGCTTACTCATTCTCCCTGCCCTTTAAATGACAGACGGGGAACGCTGAAGGCCTCTGACTCGTGCCTTTGGGTTCAAAGTGCATTAACTTGATAAAAGACTGAGAAAGCAGCTGACCTCCCGTCACACTGAAGGACTGCTAATAACCCTCGCTCTCTGCACAGGAAAACATCCTTTCATGTCATTGTCTCTTTGCTGCTGAGCTTTCTGAAAGGCAAGGACTCTGGCTGACCTTGTAGATATTATGTCTTTTTTTTTCTAGGTTAGTTCAGGTAATGAATCAGTTTCAAAATCATTTTGACAGGCTTATGCACTGAAAAAAATGCTGTTTCGAACTTAATTTTTTAGAAATTGCTAGTAAATTCATAAATAATTATAAAGAAATGGCAAGTTGCACATTTGAATTATTTTTTGTGATGCATGAAAAATAGCTTAATTTTATATTTAAAACATACATATAAATAAAATAAAGAGTAAAATTTAAAAATAAAATAATGAATATTTTTAATTTAAATTTTTCCTAGAACATTAAAACTCTATTTTATTAGATTGTATTATTTTATACTACAACATACTGTATATATTTAAATTTTATATTTAGAAAATAAATATTAATAAAATAAATATTCTGTACATAAAAAAAAATAATAAATATTCTGCATACTCCTCAAAACATTAAGCAATTTTTTCTTTAAAATTAAAACATTTAGTTAATTTTTATAGTGCATGAGAAATAGCTTCATTTTATATTTAGAAATTAAATATGAATAAAATAAAGAATAAAATATAAAAATAAAATAATGAATATTTTTAATATTCTAATAAACATTAAGCAATTTTTCCTAGAATATTAAAACTCTATTTTATTAGATTGTATTATTGTATACTACAACATACTGTATATATTTTAATTTTATATTTAGAAAATAAATATTAATAAAATAAATATTCTGTATATAAAATAACATAATAAATATTCTGCATACTCCTCAAAACATTAAGCAATTTTTTCTTTAAAATTAAAACATTTAATTAATTTTTATAGGTCATGAGAAATAGCTTCATTTTATATTTTGAAATGAAATATGAATAAAATAAAGAATAAAATATAAAAATAAAATAATGAATATTTTTAATGTTCTAATAAACATTAAGCAATTTTCCCTAAAACATTAAAACTCTATTTTATTAGATTGTATTATTTTATACTACAACATACTGTATATATTTTAATTTTGTATTTAGAAAATAAATATTAATAAAATAAATATTCTGTATATAAAATAAAATAATAAATATTCTTAATATTCTTCAAAACATTAAGCATTTTTTTCTTTAAAATCAAAATACATTTAATTAATTTCTATGATGCATAAAAAAATAGGTTCATTTTATACTTAGAACATAAATATGAATAAAATAAATATTAAAATATTAAAATAAAATAATAACATTTTTAATATTCTAACAAACATTTTTTTCCTAGAACATTAAAACTCAAATTTATTATATTATATTATATTATTTTATACTAGAACATGCTGTATATATTTTATATTTAGAAAATAAATATGAATAAAATAAATATTCTGTATATAAAATATAAGAATAAAATAAAAAATATTCTTAATATTCCTCAAAACTTTAAGCAATTTTTCTTTAAAATCAAAATACATTGAATTAATTTCTATAATGCATGAGAAATAGCTTAATTTTATATTTAGAAAATAAATATGAATAAAATAAATATTATATATATAAAATAGAAGAATAAAATAATAAATATTCCTCAAAACATTAAGCAATTTTTTTCTTGAAAATCAAAACATTGAATTAATTTCTATAATGCATGAGAAATAGCTTAATTTTATATTTAGAAAATAAATATGAATAAAATAAAGTATAAAATATCAAAATAAAATAATTACTTTTTAATTTTTTGGGGGAAAGAAACTAATTATATTTATTTATTAAATTATATTATTTTATACTACAATTTAGTTATTTATTTAAAAAAAAATCTAACATACTGTATATATTTTAATTTTATATTTAGAAAATAAATATGAATAAAATAATATTCTGTATATAAAATATAAGAATAAAAAAATAAATATTCTTAATATTCCTCAAAACATTAAGCATTTTTTTCTTTAAAATCAAAACATGTTGAATTAATTTCTATAATGCATGAGAAATAGCTTAATTTCATATTTAGATAATAAATATGAATAAAATAATATTCTGTATATAAAATATAAGAATAAAATAATAAATATTCTTAACATTCCTCAAAACATTAAGCAATTTTTTCTTTAAAATCAAATTAATTTCTATAATGCATGAGAATATTAAGAATATATCTTAATTTTATATTTAGAAAATAAATATTAATAAAATAAAGAATAAAAAAATGAATATTTTTAATATTCTTAAAAACATTAAGCAATTTTTCCTAGAACATTAAAACTCTAAATTATTATATTATATTATTTTATAATACAATTTAGTTATTCATTTAAAATGAAATCTAACATACTATATATATTTTAATTTTATATTTTATATTTATATAAATATTCTGTATATAAAATAAAATAATAAATATTCTTAATATTCCTCAAAACGTTAAGCTATTTTTTCTTTAAAATCAAAACGCATTGAATTCATTTCTATAATGCACGAGAAATAGCTTAATTTTATATTTAGAAAATAAATATGAATAAAATAAAGAATAAAATTTTAAAAAATAATGAATATTTTAAATATTTTTTATAAATATTAAGCAATTTTCCCTATAACATTAAAACTCTAATTTATTAAATTATATTATTTTATAATACAATTTAGTTATTCATTTAAAAAGAAATCTAACATAATGTATATATTTTAATTTTATATTTACAAAAAAACAAGAATAATATAATAAATATTCTTAATATTCCTCAAAACATTAAGCAATGTTTTCTTTAAAATCAAAATGCTTGGATTTTTGGGGAGAAGAGAACATTTATTTAATTATATTACTATATAACACAATTTATTTGTTTATTTATTCCATTACAATACAATTTAGTTTAAAAAAAAAATTCTAACATATTGTATATATTTATTTAAAACATTAATATAGTTTCATTTTTCCTTTCCTTTTCATTCCTGATTTAAAAATGAATGCATCAGCGGGTTAAACATGACATTTTAAAGACTAAAATTGTGTTTTCTTGTTGTAGAAATGAGTCATTCAGTCTATTACAACCTGACAATAACAGTAAACGCCCATTTAACTGATTGCCCTTGAGAAGAAGTGCTTCTTTCGACAGCAAGACTATCTGTTTTCTGTTTGCATGAGGACTCGAGGAGAATATTGATCTGTGTGTGTTACTGAATCCAGGAACTTCATCTATCGGACACATCCTTAAAACAGAGAGAACAGCGCTGAACATGTCACGTTTATGTTTAATAGAACAGATCTGATGTAATCGAGCTCTTTTCAGACTCAATAGTCGTCCTGATTGCTTTCGTCAACACTCACACGGGAGTCTGCGTGTTCCCTAAATGGATTGTTGTTTTGTTTTTACAGCTATTGATTTTTTCACGCAACCAAAACCAGAGCTGTCACTTTCGAAACATCAAACCAGACTAACATGCATGAGAAATAAAAAAAATAAATAAAATTAAATTAAATTAAAAAAAATTTATTTACACTGCAAAAATAATTATTTAAATTAAATTAATGTTTTAAATAAATATATACAGTATGTTAGATTAATAAATAACTAAATTGTATTATAAAATTCCAATGCAATAAATACATACATAAATTGCATTAATATAATTATAATTATATTTATATAATTACATAAAATGTTCTCTCTTCCCCAAAAATCCAAGCATTTTGATTTTAAAGAAAAAAATGCTTAATGTTTTGAGGAATATTAAAAATATTTATTACTTTATTCTTATATTTTATATACAGAATATTTATTTTATTCATATTTATTTTCTAAATTTAAAGTAAAAATATATACACTGAAAAAATGCTGTTTCAAACTTAATTTTCAGAAATTGCTAGTAAAATAATTAATATTTTTAATATTCTTATAAACATTAAGCATTTTTTCCTAGAACATTAAAACTCTAATTTATTAGATTGTATTATTTTATACTACAACATACTGTATATATTTTCATTTTATATTTAGAAAATAAATATTAATAAAATAAATATTCTGTAAATAAAATAAAATAAGAAATATTCTTAATATTCCTCAAAACATTAAGCAATTTTTTCTTTAAAATCAAAACACTGAATTAATTTCTATAATGCATGAGAAATAGCTTAATTTTATATTAAGTAAATGGAAAAAAAATAAATAAATAAATAAAGTAAATAAAAAAAACTAATAGTAATAATGACTAAAAGTTAAACAAAACCTTTTTTTAACTAAAAGTTTCACAACAATTATAATGAAAATGGAAAATATAAAAATGAAAACAAACTTATCTATTCACAATAACACACAAAAAAATGATGCATAAAACAAACAACACATTTAAGTTGTGACAAGGAATCGGTAAATATAACTTTGGTTACAATTATTGATAAAAATATATAATGCATTATGCATAAGGGCCTCAAGTAAAAGTAAAAGTAAAAGTAAAAGTAAAATAATAAAATAAAATAAAATAAAATAAAATAAAATAAAATAAAATAAAATAAAATAAAATAAAATAAAATAAAATAAATGCATAAGAAATTTGATTGAGAGGTTTAGAAAAGCACATGCTTCACTTATAGCGTTCCAAAACTTTCTCAATGACACACTCAACTCCAATGAGCTGTAATGGGGTTTTGTATGTCCTCTGGTATTAATGGTAAATCGGATATTGCTTTTGTCTTAATCTTACTCTTAAAAGCTGTTGTCAACTTGACTTCATCCATTAATCTCACGCAAAGCACAATGTAAGCGTTTGTTGATCTATCTTAATATTGTCCAGGACTTTATCCCATGTGGATCATAATCCATTTAAACAGTGCAGCTAAAGCAGCAATATCAGCTTTCAAAAAGACTAATCCGTTTTCACTGTCGCAGCATTTAAATCCAGATTTGATATGATGACAGTGTTTGAAATGGAGCCGCGGCTGGACTGAGAGTGACCTGGAGGTTCACCCGGGAAAAAATAATGCTGTAATTGGTCCAAAGAACAAAATAATAACAGCTATAATTCATATCCATAATAACGCTTCCTGCAGTGAAAAATTGGTCAGATGTGTGGACTCTCATTCTGACGGCACCCATTCACTTCCATTGGTGAGGAAGTGATGGAATAACACATTTCTCAAAATCAGATGAAGAAATAAACTCATCTACATCTTGGATGATCTGAGGGTGAGTACATTTTCAGAAAATGTTCATTTTTTGGCTGAACTTTTCTTTTGTAAGACTTGGAAAAGTTAAATTATTTAAAAAAAAAATAGGTTTAGGTCCAAACGGAAGTATGTTGAGAACAAAATAATTACGGCTATAATCCATAACCATAATAACATTTCCTCCAGTGAAAAAGCGGTCTGCTGTTTGGTCTCTCATTTTGACGGCACCCATTCACATCCATTGGTGAGGAAGTGATGGAATGACACATTTCTCCAAATCAGATGAAGAAACAAACTCATCTACATCTTGGATGACCTGAGGGTGAGTACATTTTCAGAAAATGTTCATTTTTTGGCTGAACTTTTCTTTTGCAAGACTTAAAGTTAAATTTAAGGTTTTCATTCTTGTCTGGGAAGCATTTCACATTGGAGTGCATGTTCAGGAGAGCATGAAATCCTCTGCGTGTCCCACAAGTCTCAATTTGAGGCCCATTTGTGTTGCCCTCAGGTAATATAATCCATTATCATTGAGATAAGGCTCATAGTCGTGCTGATGTTCAGCTTTCTGTGATGACAGACTGATGCACTGAACCACAGGGGCTTTTTGTACTCCATCCGTATGAAATATATAAGTATGATGCAATCTTTCTCATTTGTTTTTGGCCTTGTATTGTGTAACATTTCTCCTAACAATATAACATGCCAGATATACAATTCATTTAAACATAACTCCAATACAGCAGCATATTCTTGCTATTTGAAAAATACATTTCCATTCTTTTTCAGCTGTTAATAATTACTGCACACAGGTTTTTAAATATATATATATATATATAGCAAAGAATTTGAAAATATATCAAATATATTGCCCAATATTTCTTAGATATGAGTATAAACTGAAAAAAAAAAAAAATCCTATTTGATTTTAAATAAAAAAATAATAGTAATTGCAATGCTGTTCAAATTATTTTAAGTATTACCAGTCAAAAGTTTTTAAACAGTAAGATTTTTATTGATTTTTTAAAGTCTCTTTAAAGTCTCTTCTACTCACCAAGCTCGCATATATTTCATCTGAAGTATATATATCCAAAGTTTATATATTTTCACTATTTAAAATAACTGTCTATTTGAATATATTTTAAAATGTAATTTATTTCTGTAATTTCAAAGCTGTTTTTTTGCATCATTACTCCAGTCTTCAGTGTCTCATGATCATAATATTCAGATTTTCTGCTCAAAAAACATTTATTATTATTATGTTTAAAACTGATTTTTTTTTTTTCAGGTTTATTTGATGAATAGAAAATTCTGAAGAGCAGCATTTATCTGAAATAGAAATCTTTTGCAATATTATAAATGTCATTATAAATCATCACTTCTGTCAGGACCACTATCGTCAAAATGATAGACATTAGCATACAATTTTTTAATTTGGCGGGGTAGTTCTGTTCTGGCACAACTCCCTGCCCATTCATGCAGCATGTCATGAATGAGCAGGGAGAGCAGCAATAATAACCCCCCAGTAAACAGAACAGAACAAGCAGATATCATTAATGTACTTAATGTATTTTAAGTGTAACACATAGATTGAGATAAAAGGAGACTGATTCAAGTGGAATCAGTAAACCAGGTCCTGACTGTCGCAAAAGGAGGAGTTGGGGATGGAGGAGGGTGTTTGCTCCTGAGCAAGCGAAAAAGCTACTAAATAATACTAAATGCAGCCTTATATAAAACTGCTGTGATAGGAGTAGCATTCCTATAGGTGGATGTGATCAGCTGAGAGTCAGCTGATGCGAGCTTGACTCACGTGACCTGCCAGAACTAACGCTAGAAGCTTAATTTTTGATCAATTTAAAGCATCCTTGCCAAATAAAAGTATTAATTTCTATAATTTCTTTCCAAAAAAACATTATATTAACTCCAAGCTTTTGAATGGTATAGTGTATGTTACAAAAGCTTTTTTTATTTCAGATAAAAAGTACTTAAAGTACTGTTTTAAGATAAACATTTAGCAAAGCATTTATATTTATCATTTATCAGATATATATTTTCATTTAAAAAAAGATCACTATCACTCAAAGTTTTTGAACAGTAAGGTTTTTAATGTTTTTTTAAAGAAGTCTCTTCTGCTCACCAAGCCTGTATTTATTTGATCCAAAGTACAGCAAAAACAGTAAAATTTTAAAATATTTTTACTATTTAAAATAACTGTTTTCTATTCAAATATATTTTAAAATATAATTTATTCTGTGATTTCACAGCTGAATTAGTAGCATATATATATATGAATTTGTTCTGAATTCTGCAGTGAACTGCTGTCTGACTGAAATATTACGTATAAAATGTTCTTATCTCACACATTACAAGGTGTGTATGATATTCAGAGAGCGATAATTATAGAAAAGAAAATGGCACAAATTACTTGCAAGTCTGCGATGTGATAAAAATAAATCTGCAAACTTGATTCTCTGCTAATTTCGATGTACTGTTCGGCTGGTTTGGACATGAGTAATACAGCAAGATTCATCAATGAGAGACAGATGGTGGATGCACAATGCTTTAATAAATGTATTACAATTAATATGCTGCTTACTCTTCCAGTCTGTTATAATGAGAGAGTAAAAATGATACGATTAATAAATCACGCCAGCATATGTTTTCCATTACTTTAAGTCTGCAAAATAATTTAAGTTCAACACTACACAATTCAACTAGACATGAAATGACTAGGTTATACTTAAAGTTTAAGGCAACTCAATTGTTTAAGTATAATTCAAGATGTTTGAGAGATGAAATACAGTAGTCAACATTTGAAGTGGATCAAAGTTGTCCTAAGACAAGTATGGGTATTGTTTTGGTTTTAGCCAACTTTTTATGAAAGGTTTTGATCCACTTCAAATGTTGATACTATATGCATGTATTTTTAATTTATATTCTGCTTGATAGAGCTATTTATCATTTCAGTCAAAATCAAAATCACCATAAAGGACTATATTTATCATTGTGTATGACTTTAAACCATCTGTGAGAGGATTTGCATTCATGCATTTGGCAGATGCCTTTATCCACAGCGATTTTCATTGCATTTAAGCTGTGCATTACTGTAGCCTATATCAGCTCATGCATTCCCTGGGAATCAAACCCGTGACCTTGCTGTGGCTTTATTCTGCTGTTTGAGCTCCGGAGAGGACGCTATAATGAATCGAATGCAGGATTCACTGTACTGCACTGCAGGCACAAACACAAGCAGAGACTTTCAGCATCTCAAACATGTGATGATTTTCCTCTATTGACAAATACAAAGAGCGGATTAGCTCGTGTCTCACCCCCGCAGTGAAAAACCTCACACAATTACTGCATAAATGCAGAGCGCTCGGCCAAAATTGGATCGCTGAAGAGGCGTGCGTTCTGTTAAGAGGCCCAGACCGCGCTGTTTGTAACACTACTGTTGACAGAAATTAATAAAACACTCAAATCCATCAGAAACACACAGTATTTTCCTTATCTTTGCATCCACACACACACACATACATACTCATATATGTGTTATGCTATTTATTAACGCCTTCTGCAATACAATTTAAGATTTGCATGTAATTTTGCAATTTTGGGGGGTTATGGGTGAGATATTTTATATATTTTCAGATTATCCACTATAATATGCAATATTTTTTATATAATTTTTTTATATATTTAATATTTATTTTATTCAAATTAAGCAGTGTTTTAATTTACCATTATATTTTAAATAAAATATATAATAATTTAATTATATATATATATATATATATATTATAATAATTTAATTATATATATATATATTTTTTTTTTTTTTTTGACATAGGCTGAGACCAGTCACAGATATATACACACATATATGCAAATGAGACACAGAGGGGAAAAGTTTTTGAACAGTAAGATTTTTAAAGAAGTCTCTTCTGCTCACCAAGCCTGTGTTTATTTGAGTACAGCAAAAACAGTAAAATTCTGAAATATTTTTACTATTTAAAATAACTATTTTCTATTTGAATATATTTTAAAATGTAATTTATTCCTTTGATCAAAGCTGAATTTTCAGCATCATTACTCCAGTCTTTAGTGTCACATGATCCTTCAGAAATCATTCTAATATGCTGATTTGCTGCTCAAGAAACTTATTGTTATCAATATTTAAAAGTATGGATGCCTGTTTCCACCAAATAAAAAAAAAATGGTTATTGCAATTTTTCTCGAAATTGCGTGATACAATCTCACAATTCTGACTTTATTCTGAGAATTGTGAGATATACACTGACAATTGTGAGTTATAATGTCAGCATTGAGAGATAAACTCACAATTCTGAGAAATAAAGTCAGAATTTAAAGATATAAACTCGCAATTCTGAGAAATGCATCCACTTCTCAGGTCAATATGCAACTTTTAGTGTTGGACACAAAAAATAAACAAAAAACTAAACTTGATTCTCAGTTTTCAAGCAACTGAAGTATTGGTTTGCAGACAATTCAGAGTTTCTAAGAGTAATTTCTGTTTTCCGCCACTGAATAAAAAATAAAAAAGGTAATTGCGACTTTATCTCACAATTCTGACTTTTTTCCACAGAACTGTGAGATATAAACGCAAAATTGTGAGTTATAAAGTCAGAATTGTGGGATATAAACTCAAAATTGTGAGAAATAGTGTCAGAATTGCGAGATATATTGCAATTCTGACTTTTTTTCTCGCAATTGCAACTTTGTATCTCACAATTGTGTTTATAACTCACAGTTGCAAGTTTATATCTCACAATTCTGACTTTATTTCACAGAATTGTGAGTTTATCTCTCAGTTATGACTTTATAACTCACAGTTGCAAGTTTATATCTCATAATTCTGACTTTATAACTCAAAATTGTGAGTTTCTATCACAATTTTGACTTTATAACTCACAGTTGCAAGTTTATATCTCATTATTCTGACTTTATAACTCGCTATTGTGAGTTTATATCACAATTTTGACTTTATTTCTCAGAATTGTGAGTTTATATCTTTCAATTCTGACTTCATAAGTCAGAATTGTGATATATAAACTCACAATAGCGAGTTATAAAGTCAGAATTGAAATAAAAGCTCACAATTCTGAAAAAAGAAGTTAGAATTGTGTGATATAAACTAGAAAATGTGAGTTATTAAGTCAGAATTGTGAGATATAAACTCGAAATTCTGTGAACATAGTCTTTTTTCACCTCAGAACTGGACATTATAACTCGCTTTATAAAAAACTATAAAAAAGTCAGAATTGCAAGATACAAAGTGGCAATCGCGAGAAAAAAGTCAGAATTGCAAGTTTGTATCTCGCAATTCTGACTTTATTTCTCACAATTCTGAGTTTATAACTCTCAAAAAAAAAAATCTGACTTGTGAGATAAAGTCGCAACTACCTTTTTTATTTTTTATTCAGTGGCAGAAACGGGCTTCCATATAAAAGAAATCAATGCCTTTTAATATCACAGATTACTAAAATCTAAAATGTCTGCAAACCAAACATATGCACTTCAGTTCCTTGACAACTGAGAATCAAGTTTAGTTTTTTTGTTTATTTTTGGTGTCCAACACTACAAGTTGGTTATTGACCTGAGAAGTGGATGCGGTGAGCGTTTGATCCGGAGCTGGAGAGGGATTTTGTGGGCGAGGAGTGTTTGACAGTGAGCGTTTGACAGCCCAAATCCCAGTGACACAGATACGGCTTTCCAATAAGACAACTGAAGGGAGAATGTGTGGGTTTGAACAGCTCCACACTCGTGCTGGAATAGAGACATACTTCTGAAGAAACACGCAAGAGCGTCGGTTTCATGACTAAATTAATTTTTGCCGCAGCAACTCATGAATTATGATGAATTATGTTATTTGTATAAGTTTAAGTGTATTTCCGAAAATAAAAATTGGACAAAACTGGAATAAAATGCAAAAGTAAAAAAAATAAAATGATAACTACCAGTAGATGCTTGTTTGTGAACTAAGCATGCAACAGTGTGTGGTCATGTGACAAAAATATTGATCAGTGTTGGCATAATGCATGCTGTTTTACATACTATTTAAAGAAAAATAGTAGGAAAGCAAAGTGTGCAATGAGCTGAAAACAAAACTTCAGTTCATAATTGACTATTTCATTTCTTAATTCATGTTCCTGGTCTTATTTTGAATGATTTATAAGTGCACATTATTCTAATCATCACCAGTTCTTCTTATTTTTATCCACGTGAAATGCAAACCTCGTTTAATGTTTGCTTGAAAGTCACGATGAATCAGAAATTAGGCTTTTTCTTTATTATTGTCAAAGAAAAGCAGACTAAATGTGACCCTGGGCCACAAAACCAGTCATAAGGGTAATTTCTTTTAAATTAAATTAATCTTTCCATTGATGTATGGTTTCTTAGGATAGGACAATATTTGAAAATCTGGAATCTGAGGATGCAAAAAAATCAAATGAGAAAATCGCCTTTAAAGTTGTCCAAATGAAGTTCTTAGCAATGCATATTACTAATCAAAAATTAAGTTTTGATATATTTATGATATGAAATGGGCTAAATATCTTCATGGAACATGATCTTTACTTAATATCCTGATGATTTTTGGCATAATAGAAAAATCGATTGTCAAAAGGGTCACAAATGATTGGAGTAGTCTGTTGTTTGATATTTTAAATCAAAATTATGAGGTCTAATATATAAATATATATGTAAACATACATGGATGAACATGTTTTTCCATGTCAAAACAACCAAATTTCAGAAACTTTTCCATTTTGTTAATAGTTTTACTAAGATAGAGAGAGAGAAAAAATCCACTGAATGCAAATTGACCCACATTTGCTTTTGATCACTGAAAATTTATAAATTTCAATAATCTACTCCACTTTGAAATCCCCAAATCTCTGGAAATGAATCATATAGGGCCTTACAAATTTAGATATTAAAAGAAAAAATGGTAAAGAAGTGAAATATAAAAGGATATTAAAATATATTTAATACTTCTTGAGTTACAGTCATGCAAACTTTGAGGGGAAAAGACTCAAAAAGTGCCTTTTCTCATTTTCAAACTGTCGCCATTGGCATATAATGCAACAAATATTGCTAAGGTCAACAGAATTTACTAATAGAGCTACCAATCTCTGTGTAGAAATGATATAATGAAGCTGCCATCTTTCTAAGGTCATTGCAGCACCCTGTAATTTGGCTCCGAAATTCAGGTGAATAGTGTCATTTTGTGCCATAGTATCATCTCAAAAAAAAAAAAAAAAGATTACTCAGTAAATATACAACCATGATATTAATTATTTTGACTTTCTAATTAATTTATGAATTTCTTTAAAAGGGGGGTCCAATGCTGTTTCATGCATATTATGTTATTTACACTGTTAAAGAGTTGCTAAACATGGCCAAAGTTAAAACAAACAGAGTATTTTTATGCCAAATACACACTTTCGTTTCGTTTCGTAAAGTTTTTTTTCGATCATGGCTTTTAATGACTTCCTGGAGGGTGGAACTCCTTGTATGGGCATTTCTCCCGGAAAAGCGCGCCCGCGCACACATAGACCAGAGCGAGCGCAAGAGCGCGCCCATCAACGCGTCGCGCGCCTCGGTTTCACTGCTGTACGGGACTCACTCGGGAAAAGTGTCTCTAAAGAAGTGTTGTTTTGGCTGTAAGGCAAAAATAACCTTGCTCAGTTTGCCGAAGAACCCAGCGTTACGTCGACAATAGATTCATTTTGTCTTTCCGGGCCAGAAACAGAGTTTTGTTGACGAACGTTTTATAAACACCTCACTTCGACGCTGGATTTGCAAATCGTGTGATACTGAAAGATGAAGCGGTCCCAGCTATTAAAAAAAAAAACCCGTCCATGATTCAGAACTGCAGCTGGTAAGTGAAACCATAGATATATCTATGAGTGAAACGGCATCAAATGTATGTGTTTTGCTGACAATCGGCGCGCACTCGCTCGTCAATCTTTAGCTCCGCCCACTGCGCGCCTCCAGAAGCTCGGCTGTTTTCGGAGAGAATCGTAAAGCGGTATCTTTCTTTTGTAAATATGACAAAACTAAAGACTTTTTGGAGATATGAGGATGCAGTACTTCTCTATAGGTTCTCAAGATTAACATGAGATTGGGTGAAACTGTGTGTGTTTTTAAAATGACCCACATGATAGTCACTGTATTGCTCAGTGGATGATCTGTCATAGTTTTAGAGAGAAAAATAAACAAAATTGTCGATTGTTTTCATACAGCAAAAGTGCTTACTAAAACATTATATAAAAAATTTCGTTACCGGAAATAAAACCAACATTAACATAAATAAATAAAATATTTTATATAAATATCTTATGGGAGATATATTTTATATTTTTCTAAATTATTTAAAATGTAAAAAAAAAAAAAAGGAAATTGCCATATTTTTTCTGGTTATTTTCATATCTACTATTTTTTTGTATGTAGATAATTTATATGTATTTTTTTAATTATCTTCTATTACACACACTCACATATATGAGTGTGTGTGTGTGTATATATATAATAAATAAAAAAATTATATTTTATTTCAGCTAGTTTACAAGGCAACATTTCTAATTTAACTTGTTACTTGAAATAAAACAAACATTAACTGAAATAAATAAAATATTTGATATAAATATTTGATATAAATAAAAGGCGATATTTGTCATTTAACTTCAAGTACTAAAGCGAAAAAACGAAATATAAAATATTAATATAAAATATTTTGGGTAATATTTTTTCTAATGCTCATATCACGATTTTTGTATGTAAATATGTTTTATGTATTTGTTAATTATCTAATAAATAAACTATTTAAAAAATATTTTATTTCAGGTAGTTGACAAGGCAATATTTCTCATTTAACTTCAAGTACTAAAATCAAGGACTAAAACTAAATAAACATCAAATAAAAATATATATATATATATAAACATCCCTTTAACAAGATAAAAGATCATACATTGGTTGAACTTTCATTGCATGCCAATGTTAACTATGCACAACAGGACTCTATTCATGCACTGCCCGGAGTATTTATCTGCATTTGCATGCATGTGTAGAATATTTTTCTGGTCTAAATAGAAAAAATACACAACAATCCACAGCTAGAAGCCGTCTTCTCTGTTCCAAACCCCAAATCAGGATATATTTTGAGTGTCTGTTTGCCATCTTCAGCCCTTAATGTGAATCTCTTGTTCTTTCTACCACCTCTTTCTCCAGGGGAAGTTTGGATTCGGTCCCGAGCAGAATCCAATCCCCTGTTCCCGGTTCGTGTTTGAGATCGTTGTCTCGGACGTGACAGTCCCATCACAGTAACGGCAGTGAAGTGAAGTGTGAAGCAGGACTTCAGATGATATGAGCGAACCTAAACGGCCGAGCCGCGTGTCGTCTGTCCTCATTCACATCTCCAGCGCTCACCTCACGTCAGTCTGAAGGAGTTTAAACAGCTCAAACTCTTTATTTACAACTCTAGTGCTCAGAAAAAAGATTGTCTGAGGCTGTAGTTTATACTTAGGATGACAGAAATAATGTTTTGTTAAATATTAAACTCTCTTGCGATCATATAAAGATAGTTAGATGAAAACTGTATTGTTCAGCGGATGATCTGTTATAGTTTTAGAGAGAAAAATAAACAAACTTGTCAATGTTTTCATACAGCAAAAGTGCTTATTAAACTAAAACTAAACTAAAACTTGTCATTACTTGAAGTAAAACAAACATTAACTGAAATAAAATATTTTATATAAATACAAGGCAATATTTGTCATTTAACTTCAAGTACTAAAATGAGAAAAACTAAATAAGCATCAAATAAACAAAAACTACTGAAATTAAAGTCAAAACAGAACATATAAAAATAATTAAAAATATTAACAAAACCTATAATGACACAAAAGAAACTTAAAATAAAACAAATTGCATATATATAACATAAATTATTTAAGAAATTATTTTATTTCAGGTAGTTGACAAGGCAACATTTCTCATTTAACTTTAAGTACTAAAATGACTAAAACTAAAACATCAAATAGACAAAAACTATTGAAATGAAAGTCAAAACAGAACATAAAAAAATAAAAAATATTAACAAAAACTATAATGACACTTAAATAACAATGCTTAAAATAAAACAAATTGCAAATAAATTATTTTATTATATTAAATTATAATTATTATATTATATTTTAATATTTCTATATAAATATTTTTTAATTTTATATATATATATATATATATATATATATATATATATATATATATAAAATAATTTCTTTGCTTTTTGGAGAAATAATTAGGACAGCTGTGTAATATGACAGTAATCTGAATCATGACTTGGTTACAACATGCAACAAATAGTGATGCATATCAAACATTTTACAATCTTCACAAATACCATCCCAAAAAACAAAAGCAAAAAGTTGCAACTATACTAAAATAATTGCTGTAGGATATACTTTGAAATGATTTTTACTAAGAAACTGCCAATTAAACTTTAAATAATGAAGTACAGCACTTTATTCTAAAACATACTTCTATATTCTTCAAAAAATAATTTTTACGGTGGTATTAGAAGTTTCATCACCTCATTATCATGAGCACTAGTACTAGGCATGATATGTCTCAAACTCTACTAAGACTCTCATCCCAGAGAGAAATATCTGAAAACACTCCAACAGGCATCAGGATGTTTTCTGGCGTTTGTGTAGCTCACTGTCTAATAAGATCAGTTCACATGATCGCTCGAGTCGGAACGAGAATAAACACGGTCTGACAGCAGCAAACGGCCCACGAGGACGTTTACTTCCAAACATTCGGCACGAGAAACACTCAATCCAACATCCACATTCTGACATCTCACCTCGACAACATCGAGACATGTTCACGCGCACACACATTTGGAAAACTACATTAACTAGCAAATTCCACTAATGTGCTGTTAATATGAAACCTTAACATTGCAACCTCATGAATACATATGCAATATGACAAATGTGACCCTAGACCACAAAAACACAAAAAAGTCTTAAGTAGCATGGGTATATTTGTAGCAATGGCCAAAAATACATTGTCATATCTTAACAAACCATACATCCATGGAAAGCTTATTTATTTATATACTTACGATGTATAAATATCATTTTAAAAAGTTACCCTTAGTTTTGTGGTCCAGGGTCACATATCCTCCTAAGACCCAGAAAAAAAAGATTAGTGAATTTAGTATTTTTCATGCTATTACATTGTTTAGATCATTAGACAAAAATGGAAAATTAGCATTTTTTTTTTAATTATATTTTGTATCTCTGTAGAGGACACTAGGGCTCAGTTTTTCTAAAAAATAAAATGGCATGAACAGACATCAAAAAGGCAAAACAATTACTTTTTTTTAAATCACCAATCAATTAGTTTCAACAAGTTTCAGGATTTTTTTATACCAAACTTTAAGGATGATTCTCAACTATGTTATAAAACATATAACAAAAATTATTTGATATACCATTTTGTTTCATGCAGTATGTGGGTAAAAATTCCATAAACTGGTTTTCCTATTAAACACAGTGTATCTAATTTGCATATTAATGTGTTGCTGTTGGGACAGGATGTTGAAAAAAGAATGGTCATAATGGGAGTAATAATTGGCCAGATTTTCATAATAATATCTAATATTTCATAAGAATGTTGATATATTATTTATTTTCCTATCCAGTTGTTATGTCTCCCAAAATGCATAATAAACATTATTTTAGTCCTGGTGTCCTCTACAGTGGGACATGTATGAAATTATGTCCTGTTTCATAACAGGAAGTCATATTTGGATTTGAAAACCCATAACATTTATGATAAACAATTAGAAAATTATTCAGATTTAAATGACAATGACTAAATCTTATCATATTTCCATAAGGATGTACAAATGTCCAAACATTTGGTATCTCTAAAAAGCCCTGAATGTGCTCTGCACAGGACATCCAGACTTAAAACTGTGACATGTGAGTTCTCATAGAAATTGACTTAAATGTAATGTCGGCTACAGAGGCAAAACTTCATGATATTTTTGAGCATTTGGTACTTCACACACCTCATTTTTGAGTAAATCATCACAAAAACACACTGTCTCAGAGCTGTGACATCACAAATAAATAAATGACTACTTCAGAGCTTTAAGAGCCTCCAGAAACTTGCACTGGTGAAACATCTCCTAGAATGCAATGAAATATTTCCAACTGACAAAAAAGTCAAAAAATTTTTTGTCAGAATACAAAATTTTGTCAGAAAAAAAGATGCTTTTGCTCCATAATGATGTAGTTACAACACTGACCAGCAGAGGCAAACTAACCCTACCCTACTAACTAGTCAAACCCTAAACCTTATAAGAGGAAGAGCTTTAGTCCGCTGATTAGAGAAGTTAAGAAGCTCATCATGGCACCTCTGTGAGTGATCCTTTGCCTTTCTACCATATCTAAAACATTTCCTAGAAAGAAAGCTTTCATCTTACTAATTTAACAAACAAGACAAGAATTTGTGGTATTGCAAAACTCAACCTTGTTATAAGCCTCAGGCTACAAAACATTGCACTACACAGATACAAACTGATCATGTTTCTACTGTGATTTCATTACTTATATCTAAAGTGCATTTCAAGAATATTTGCATTTTCTTAATTTTAGACACAGAATCTTGCAGATGTCAGTATAGTGACAGCACAATGATTTTAGTTTGAATTAAATCATTTTTTAGATGATCTGTAGAATTGTACATAGTAGTTCATATTTGTGATATTTCTTTATTTCTTTTATGCTAAAAATCATTAGGATATTAAGTAAAGATCATATTCTGTGAATATATTTTGTATACTACCATAAATGTATCTAAACTTTTGATTTTGATTATTGGTTAGTAATATGCATTGCTAAGAACTTTGTTTGGACAACTTTAAGAGATTTTTCTCAATATTTTTATTTAATTTTTTTACCACCCTTAGATTCCAGATTTTCAACTTTCAGATAATGCATAGATCTCAATTTAAAAAAAATACCTTTATGACTGGTTTTGTGGTCCAGGGTCACATTTTAGATTCTCTCAGCATATTATTGTACATTTCAGTGCCTGAAATGCCTATTTTTATGCTTTTCTGTAGCTCAAACAGTAGAGCATGGTGCTGGCAACGTCAAAGTCATGGGTTTGAATCTCAGGGAAAGCAAGAACTGATCAAGTGTAAATGTACACTTTAAATGCAATGCAATTTGCATTGGATAAAAGTGGCTGCCAAAAGCATAAATGTAAATTAATATATACATACCTAAATCTAGAGAAAGAACCTTTTCCAAAATGTGACCCTGGACCGCTCAATTTTTTGAAACTGAGATTTATACATCATCTGAAATCTGAATAAATAAGCTTTCCATTGATTTATGGTTGTTAGGACTGGACAATATTTGGTCAAAATAAAAGTATTTAAAAATATGAATTCTGAGGGTGCAAAAAAATCTAAATATTGAGAAAGTCACCTTTAAATTGGTTCAAATGAAGTTCTTAGCAATGTATGTTTCTAATCAAAACATAAGTTTTGATATATTTACAGTGGGAAATGTACAAAATATCTTCATGGAACATGATCTTAATATCCTTATGATTTTTGGCATAAAAGAAAAATTGATCATTTTGACCCATACAATGTATTTTTCACACTAAGATAAAAATTATTATTTTATGAACTGATCATTGAAAGGTTCTTTGGGGAAACCTAAAGTAGTTATTCAATGGCATCCCTGTAAAAACCCTCTTTTTGTTAATCTATATTTTGAAGAGTGTAGTGTGAAGAACATTTTAATCAAGCATGTTTTTCTACTATACAAAAACATTTGTCCAATGAAAACATTTTATTGATGGAACCATGAATGCTGATGATGAACTTTTATTTGTAAGAGTGTAGAAGAACCATTTTTCTTAGCGTAAAGAATTTTACTGAAGTAACTTTTTCCACTATAAAGAACTTTTTGTTATTCCATAGATGTTATGGATCATTAGTGCCAATAAAGAGCCTTTGTTTTTTTAAAGACAGCATAATGAAAAGCCTTCATGCAAGCACCTGAAACTGGCCAATAATGGCATTTCTTTCCAAATGCAAGAGCTGGTGCACATCTCAATCTGTTATAATGTTATAACTGCCATTTGAATCTGAATACTTTCACATGCACTTTTAATAAAATACCAGGATGTAGTTATGCATACATAAATTTACATTAATGCAAGATGTGTATTTGAAAATATGAAATCTGCAAAAAAACAATATTGAGAAGTTCTTAACAATGCATATTACTTATCAAAACGTAAGTTTTACGGTAGGAAATTTACAAAATATCTTCATGGAACATGATCTTTACTTAATAGCCTTATGATTTTTTGGCATAAAAGAAAAATTGATCATTTTGACCCATATAATGTATTATTGGCTATTGCTACAAATATACCTGAGCTACTTAAGATTGGTTTTGTGCTCCAGAGTCACGAATAAAGAGCCTTTTATGCAAGGGAAAGGTTCCACTGATAAACCATGATGAACCATAGATGCCAATAAAAAGCTTTTATTTTTAAAGGGAGACACTGCAGGCAAAAACACTGTTTTTTCATGCACCTGTCAAGTTTGAGATTTTGGACTGTGTGATTTTTCATAAAAGGTTTTTTCAGACTAATGAAAAGAAAACACCCAAAAGACACTGTTAAGTGTTTCTTTTATAGCACTTTATCTATTTGTGTCAATAGATTTCAATTAAATGCATATTTTTAAAGGCTGTTAAATTTTTTTATTCCTGTCTATATCCTGAAAGTTTTCACAGAGGGATTTATTCATATATAATTTATAATAATAATTATATTATAAATATAAATATATATAATAATAATTATCCCCCCCTAAAAGTTTTTTCTGAATTATGGAATGACAACAATGAACGAGAGAAATTCCTTCTGTAAAAGCATTTAACTCTAATATGTTTTTTAAAAATAAATAAACAAGAATAAAAAAATGACTTCATCCAGTGTAGATTTTTGTACTAGAAATGTATGCAAATGAGCGCAGATTTAAATAAATATGGACTCAATTGCATATTTAAACCTATACATTTGAGAAAACTTGTAATACAGTTATCAATGTAATAAATCAACTGGGTAAGTAAGGTGATAACTATTAGTTTAACTATTTAACTATTTTTCACCGGCAGTGTCTTGCCTTAAGAAAAAGTGGTTCAAAACTGTTCAGTGAAAGGTTCTTTAGGGTTTCAGAAATGCTTCTTCAATTGCATCACTGCAAAACCCTCCTTTATTTTTAAGTATGTCTGAGCTTTTCACAAATGACAACATACTTGAATCTCCATTAGGGCTTCCTCAGATGGCCCTGTGAAGAACATCTAGACATGCTTCTGAAGGTGCCTCAAATGTCCTATAAAATATCAGGTCCATAATAATGAACTTATGGGATCCATTTTGTAAGTTCCTGCCATTTTTGAAAGGTTTACCTTCTGAGGAACCCCAAATGATGCCTCATGTATATTTTCATCTTTGCATGCAAATGCAGCGCGGTGGAGGTGGGGCTGGTGAGGGTGAGAGAAGGTAAAAGCATTTCCACATCAGCACTGCTTTACCTTCTCATTGTCGTCTAGGCTTTGTGCCTTTGCATGCTTTGCTTTCTCCCATCACCCGCTCGCTATCTGCGCGTCTTTATCCAGCGATGCAACACAAAGCAGCCCGTCAGCGGCGCTCAGCATCATTATCGACTGCAGCTCGCATATAGATGTCAAAAACGCTGCTTTTCTTACCTTGCCGTTGTGTGATGAGGGATTTGGGAGCTGGGAAGAGGCTTTGTGGTGCTGTATGAACGCACACGCACAAGCAGCTCAATCAGCCTCCCACTGCAGGCTGCCGTTCGCCTGAGAGAGTCCGATGCATTTGTGCCTCGAGCCGCACGCGTGCACGGCCATCTCAGAGAGATGATGCTCGAAGCCGCGCATCTGATCTCCCAGCAGCCCCTGCTACCGGTGCCGTGATGGTGCCATGGTGAAAACAAGGTATAATCCACATCTAGTAGGAAATGAGAACAGCCTCTCTCTCTCTCTCTCTCTCTCTCTCTCTCTCTCTCTCTCTCTCTCTCTCTCTCTCTCTCTCTCTCTCTCTCTCTCTCTCTCCTCCTGTGGGTTGTCTTTGCAGTGTGTGTGTGTGTGTGTGTGTGTGTGTGTGTGTGTGTGTGTGTGTGTGGCAGCGTCACCTAGGAGACGGTTCACGCCCCCTCTGTCGCCCTGGTGAAGCGTTTCCACGTGAGCGCGTGATTTGAGACGGCAGGTATCTTCTGATGAGAGGAGTGTCGCGCGCTGATAAAGCGGTCAGCTCATGAATAATTCATGAGAGGATGAGGGTCATGACAGGCCAGGAGCTGAATCATCAAATATTTACCACGGTAAACATAGTTTCCAATAGAAATACCAGAAATTGCGCTAGTTTTAGCTAAACAATTAAAAATATACATGATTTAAGTGATGACTGAATCAGCCTATATTCGGTTTTACCAGGAGTTTAAGTCAATTTAATAGACACAGCCTGCTTTGTTTTTACTTTTACTTTTACTTTGTTTAGCATGTTTTGACTTTTGAAGTCTGCCGTTAATAATAAATTAACGTTTTATTAACGTTGAATGTGTCTGGAATTTGGCCAGCTCATGAATAATTAATGAGATTATAATGAGGGTTATTGCAGACTGGTGATGCTATGAAATAACAGTACAGTGGGTAATTAATCAAGTTTACCACGATATACATGATATCCAATAAAAATACCAGAAATTGCGCTGATTTAATATAAACAGTTAAACATATTTATGATTTGAGTGATGACTGATTCAGCCTACATTCGCATTTGTTTTACCAGGACTTTAAGTCAGTTTATTAGGTACAGCCCGCTTTGTTTTTACTTTTACTTTGTTTAGCATGTTTTGACTTTTGAAGTGTGACGTTAATAATAAATTAACGTTTTATTACCGCTGAATGTGTCTGGAATTTGGACAGCTCATGAATAATTAATGAGATTATAATAAGGGTCATTGCTGATGATGCTATGAAATAACAGTACAGTGGGTAATTAATCAAATATTTACCACGATAAACATAGTTTCCAATAGAAATTCCAGAGATCGCGCTAATTTAATCTAAACAATTAAAAATATGTATGATTTGAGTGATGATTAAATCAGCCTACATTTGGTTTTTACTAGGATTTGAAGTCAATTTAATATTTACAGCCCGCTTTGTTTTTACTTTTACATTGTTTTAAATTAACAACAGCATGTTTTGGCTTTTAAAGTCTGCCGTTATTAATAAATAAACGTTTAATTAACGTCCTACGTGTCAGAATCTTGAATTTGGCCAGCTCATGAATAATTAATGAGATAATAATGAGGGTCATCCAGACTGGTGATGCAATGAGATAACAGATAACAGAGTAATTGATCAAATATTTACCACGGTAATAATAAATAATAATTTACTAACATTGTTAAATATTTAAGTTAAACCTGTCAGAATCTGAAATTTGGTCACCTCATGAATAATTAATGAGATTATAATGACGGTAATCACAGACTGGTGATGCTTTGAAGTAACAGTCAGATAACAGTCAGTAAACATATATTCCATCAGAAATACCAAAAGTTGCACTAATTTAATACTGAAAAAAAAAAAAATATATATATATATATATAGGCCTACATGATTTAAGTGATTTTAATATGACTGAATCAACCCACATTTGGGCCACATTTAATGAGTCAGATCAGGTACAGCCAACTCAGTTTAAAAAAAAAAAAGAGGAATAATAATTTGAATTTGATTTAAAATTAACCTAAATACCTCATTTTTTACAAGCATTTTATTGCATTTTAATGGGACACATCATGTACAAATACAACTGCACTTTTTCTATGCCATTGTACTGGAAAGTACAATATCTAATATTGTATAATAAAAATAAATGTTTAAAAAATGATTTATAGTAAATAGTTTAATGTTTTTGTATTTTTATGTTATTTAGGTTGATTTAAAGGTTTTCTATTATCATTATAAGCTATTTATAGAATTTATAATAAACTTTTTTGTCAAACTGCTTTCAAAATAAATTCTTTTGAAATAATTTCAATTAAAAAAATATTCAAACACTTGTGACAGTTTATGAGGTTAATCAAAAAGTCAAATCATGAAAGCCACTAACAATACCAGCCAATAATAATCAATAGCTTTAAATGGTTAATGTAAAACCGTGACACATTTGAATTTGAGAGACATTTACATCTCAATTAGTAATAAAGTACAAAGCAGATGCTGTTTGACCTCATTATGAGCTCGAATCCCAGGAGAACAACTCTTCATGTGGTTCAGTGCTCAGTTATGAAACAGTCATTACATCTCAGTTATCAATACTTGAGATCAAACCGCTGCAATATTCCCTTATAAACACATTGATCCAGTGTGTATGTGATTTGCTCTGCTGCTTTTGTCCTTTCAGAGCTTTTGTTCGACAGGGCAATTAAAGTCCATCCTGAAACAATGAGGTCCAATGGGCTTTTGTTGTTTGTCTTTAGCATATTAATAGAGCTGAGGATCCTCCGTTCACTAAAACAGTCCATCTGAAGGCTTTAGCTGATGATTTGGCATCTTCACCCAGACAAAAAAAGAGTCTAAACCTTACAATGAATGTATTTATTTAAAAAAAATAAGAGCTAATTGTTTTTGTATACCATGTAAATCAAGTTTTGGCGATGCTCTGATCATTTATGTGCTTATTAATTACGTTTTTTATTTGCCAGTTTAATAGAAAGCTTATATAATAAAGTTAAGTAAGTTAAGTTATTGAAGCAGGTCAAAGCATTAATTACAGGTTTATAAGACTAAAACATAGAATTGTTCCTTAGTCTGTTCCTATAGAGAGACAAGCGTCTGTGTTACTACTATTTTAAACCAAACCAAAGAAATAAGAGCACTTGAAAGATCTCACAAGATGAGACACTCAAACATCAGCAGCTTTCAGAGGCTCATTTCTCAACTTCAGCGCCACCTGCTGATGCTTTAGTGAATGACATGCTCAGAGGTTTGTTTTATACAGGTCAGATCAGCAAAAAGTTGTCATATTTTATTTCAGCTAGTTACCAAGGGAGCATTTATTTTTTAAGTTTAACTTTAATAACTAAAACTGAAATAAAAATTGATAAAAAAATAGACTTTATGACAAAAAACCTTCTAAAACAAAAATTATAATATAAAAACACTTATTAAAATATAAACATAATTAAAAATAAAAACATTTTTCATGGATATGTAATAATATATTAATGATAGCAAAATAACATTGGCAAAGGAGTTTAGGCTGTGGTTTATAGAGGACAAAAAAATGACTCAAGTATAAATAAATCAAAAAATACATAAATGCATCAATAAATAACTGGAAATACATAAATGAATGTAGAAATACATAAATAAATGGACAAATAAAATAAATAAATGCTGAAATAAATAAATGAATGAATAAATAATTCTGAATAATTGCGCAAAGCACGCAAAAAATTAAAAGCACGCAAAAATCCCCCCTATTTTCAAGTGTTTTCCAGGCCTTACATTTCAAAAAATTCAATTCAAGTACTTCAAGCACCTTCTACAAACCCTGTATATTCCACATAAATGTTCTTACCCAGACTTACATTGAAAGTCCATATAAATAAACTTATTTATCTTCTTCCCAGTAAACTCTGCTGTTATTGTGTGTGACAACACTATAAAGTGTAAATGTAAATATTTTAAAATCCACTCTTTTAGATGCTACAGACCCAAAACATGATCAACCTTATCTTAAAGTTAAAAAGGAATCTAATATTGCATATATATGAAATATAGAAATTTATAATGTGAAAAATGTTATATGTTTGAAATAGAAACTAAATATATTATATAATAGGTTGTACGTATTGCATTTTCTACTCATAATACTTATTTATTTTAATAAATTGTTTTATTATTATATATTTATTTTAATATTTTTTTCACCAGTTTTTGCTCTAAACTTTGACAAAACCAGTCTTAGAAGCACAAGTATATTTGTAGCAATAGCCAAAAATAAACTATATGGGTCAAAATTACAGATTTTTCTTTTATGCCAAATATCATTAGGATAAGTAAAGATCCTGTTCCATAAAAACATTTTGTAAATTTCCTACCGTAAATATATCCAAACTCAATTTTTGATTAGTAATATGCATTACTAAGAACTTCATTTGGACGACTTAAAAAGCGATTTAAAAGTAAATCTAGTTCCTGAAGTCAAAACACAAAAGCAGTTTGATACCGAATTGGTTGCATTTATTGAAGCATTAATTTCCACAAAATAAATGACAAAATAATGCCCAGTCATAAATGCTACTCTTGCTATATAAAAAAAATCCCAAAACAATGTGGGGTTACAAAAAGTATGTATATACAAAAAAAAAAAGTATGTACAAAAACACAGGAATATGATTATACACAAAGACATCTACAACAAATAATAACAGTGTTTCAAAGCTAGTAAGCAGCCTTTTCAGTAAAGTTAGAACTTTTTCAAACATCTAAGACTGCTGTCTAGATAGAAAGCACTCTTTCTGTTTGAAACGCAGCCTGTCTGTCCACTTCACTTTGCATTGTATTCCACAGGTTTTTCATCGTCTGCAGCGCTGCTTTGTGTCTGTAGTTTGCGAGTGAGTTTCTGTCGGTAGCGCTCGGCTCGCAGCTCCTCGAAGGAGAACTCTGTGGCTCCGCTGTTGAGCAGCTCTTTGCAGTACATGCTCTGCTCTCGGATTTTCCCGTCCTCCTGCGTCTGGAGCTGCATCATCTGCTGTCGCTCCTGCAGCATCTTCAGCGGCGTCTGCTCCGGCCTGCAGGGCTTCCTGGTCGACAGCACCGAGTTCACCGCCGGGTTGATTTTACACGGAGTGCTGGAGGAGAAAATGACAGAAATGAGGTGAGTACATTGAAACAGACATGTGAACATATTAGTGCACTTCAGTTTTAGAAGATGTATACTTAGTGATCATTAGGAGGTCAACATGAAATCAAAATTGCTCATTCTATTTTACTTTTTTAATGCATGTTCCTCGTCTTATTGTGTATGATCCATCACTGTAGGATAGAGTTATTATTAACCAAAACTAAAATGATAAAAAAAAAAAGTTAAAATGAAAAACATTAACTTAAGTTAAAATAAGTTAGTTTTATATATACTATAAACTATACTATATATTATTTTTTCTTTTGTCAACTAATGAACCTTATTGTAAAGTGTTACAAAAAAAAAAAAAAAAACACACTAATGCATCAATTTCTAAAACTTAAAAATTAGGATGCAAACAGAAATTATAAAAAAATAAATACAAAATATTAAATAAAACTATGTATGACATAATACGCTGACACTAAAAGAACATTGCATAGGGGTTTTCAAAACTAAAAACATTAAAAAATATATATTTTTCCCCTTACTTAAAATAAAATAAACAGTAACTGAAAAAATGAAATATTAAAAATTAAAAATATATATATATTTTTTTAAAAAGTTGCTAGCTGCTACAGCAATTTGTCTAATTTTTATTTGGTTTACTTTTAAGAACTAAAACTGAAACAATATTTTAAAAAACATTTAAAAAAAATAAAATGGTAAAGCAAACTAAAATACAAATTACTACAACTTTATTAAAATGCAAAAAGAAATGATAAAAATGGAAACAAATTTAAAATGCTAAAGATATTAAAATCTTTAATTTCTTTTTATATTTTATGGACCCCAAAACATGATCATCCTTATCTTAAAGTTGAAAAGACATTTAATATAGCATATATAAAGTATAGATAGATCAAATATATAAAGGACCATTATATATTTATACTGTGAAAATTGTTAAAAATAAAACATTTTTCTATTTATCATCATACTTGCTTATCTGAATCAATCTACTTTATTTTTTTAGTTATTTTTATTTATTATAAATTGTTTTTTTTTTAGCCCAGTTTAAAAACCTTTATTACAGCATGTTATTATAAAGGAACTAAATCACAATCTTTCATGCGCTGAGAGACTCGACATCCATCATATTATATGACCCTGGGTCTTAAATAGCACAGGTTTATTGTAGAAATAGCCAAAAATACAGCGTATGTCCCCAAAAAATTAGGATAATAAGTAAAAATCATGTTCCATGAACATATTTTGTAACGTTTCTACCGTAAATATATGCAAACTCAATTTCTTATTAGTGAAATGCATTGCTAAGAACTTTAATTGGACAACTTTAAAGGCGATTTTCTCAAAGTTTAGATTTTTTTTGCACCCTTAGATTCCAGATTTTTTTAATAGTTGTATCTCAGCCAAATATTGTCCTATCCAACAAACCATACATCAACGGAAAGCTTATTTATTCAGCTTTCAGATACCCTTATGACTGTGGTCCAGGGTCATATATATCTTCTAAATTAAACTCACACAGCAGGAGGCTGATCGTCCTCTTCCACAAACGGCTGGAAACTAGGTTTAGGTGGAGGAACGGCAACACTGAGACCCGATCTGGATTTTAGAGGCATCTGAAATCACAAACAAAACAATGTTTACCACGTAACGAATGCTGATCTGTCAGATAACAGCCACGTTCTCTTTCAAACGCCTCCAAGATGCAAAACTAGTCAGGTAACTGGCTAAACAGGTAACATTAGCATATCGCTCAACTGTCTTACCTTCACGTTGGTCCATTTCTCAGGTTTCTGTTCGTTCTCTTTAGCTCTGGCAGTAGGCGGCGCTGTCCAGATCTCAAACTTGGGCTCCTGCGGCTCGATTTCAGGAGCTTTATTCTCATCAAAAACCATGAGACGACTGTTCTGTTTGGGGCCCAGCGGCTGTTTAAACTGGAGCCCGCGAGCATCTGTGTCACAAAACAACAGCGTGATCGCACCGGATACCTGCATTTAATACTTATTACATAGAAAACTCTCGCTTTAGTTTCGACTGACATCCGATCGAAGCGTTCGCTCTGTTGATGGGAACCACAGCCTTTTTCTTCCCTTTGGCTTTGAGCTCAGCCAGTGTGGATCGCTGAGGCCCTGAAGGTTCTTCATCTTCTTCATCATCATCATCATCGTCGTTCTGTTGATCTGTCATGGATGACATCATCTGTCTGCACGCTCGTGCCTGCAGAGCTCTGGAGATCGACACATTTCATGATGAGATGCAACATTTCAAAGAGACTCAAACTGAGCAAGAATATGCCATTTGCTGCAGATGCTATTATTTGTATGGACAAAAAGTGATAATCAGTAGGGGTGTAAATCGGAGCCTTCAAGACGATTCGATACGATACCGATTTCTTAAGCCAACGATTCGATTATTTTCGATACTTCAGAATTCCCTGTGATACGATGCGATTCGATTCAATATTAGATATTTTTACATGATATCTATTAAGTTTCAAATAAATCAACAAAAATAGTAAATAATTTGCCTTTTATTGAGAATACAGAAACAGTATTCTATTCACATAATGTGTATGTTCCACTAAAGCAGTTGTGCTCAATGCACTGCAAATAGAACAGCAAATATAAGTTACTGCATCTACAAAGTGCAATCAGATAAATTGTAATAAGAAAAAAAAAAAAAAAAAAAAAACTTATAGTGCAGGTCTACTATGGCCAATTAGCCTATTCACCGTTTTAAAAAAGTTTCTTTCATACAAAATTGGTTACATTTTGAAAATACAATTTGCAGCTTATTAAGAGGTAATGGTCACACATCCTCTGCAGTAGATGAACTGCAAATAGAATACTACTCCACAAAATCAGTTCAAAATCATCGCTCTTGAAAGTCAGACAACAATGTGAGGTCTGTGAACATGAACAACATCATAGACGGACTGTGAAACGAAAGTAACGCGTGTGAAGAAGAAGACAGTGAGGTTAGTGCCACCCGCAGCTTAGGAGTAGGTAGTACGCTTAATACATCGGAGCCATAGACAGTAAAAGAAAGGTCGGAACGGATTCTAAAAATAGACAAGTGAACAAACAGGCGGCAAAATAAACACATTAATCGATATTCTTGCGGACGAATCGATGCATTGTATCGGCGGCTGCATAATCGATGCATCGATACGAATCGATTAATATTTACACCCCTAATAATCAGGGTTCGTACAGATACTGTAAAATACAATTTCAGGACTTATCAAGCACTACTTTTTTGATTTTCAAGGACTTCTATCAGAGATCTCACTTATGATTTGATGCTTTCTACCGTTTAAGGAAAAAAATGTAAAAATAAATATAGCAAAACCACTCTAAATTAAAATGTTTCACGATTCACATGGCAAAGTCCTGACCTGAATAATGATTCGCAAACCATCATTTCAGATCAGGACTCAAATCACAACTTATTAAATTAACAAAATGATTAAAGAGCCCACTGTGAACCTACGAACTTAATCAAATGATTCGCACTCCAAAGTCTCGATCTAAGTCAAATGATTAGTAAAAGGAGATTTGAAGTCCAATCCGAATCAAATGATTTAAGTTCTTAACTAAGTCAAATGATTCGCAAACCTGCTCTGAAGTTCTTATGTAAATCAAATGATTCGCTAAACGAGATTTGAAGCACAATCTGAATCAATTGATTAGTGATGCGGAAAGTCTTGATGTAAGTCAAGTGATTCACGATACACAATTTGAAGACTCGATCTGAATCAAATGATTCACAATTCACTGTTCGAAGTCCCGACCTGATTAATGAGTCGCGACCAATCATTTCAGATCAGGACTCCAACTGCGAATCATTTAATTCACAGAATGATTCAAAAACCCACTCTAAAGTTCTGATTTTACTCAAATGATTCATGATTCACACTCCAAAGTCCGGATCTGAGTCAATTGATTCACAATATGCGACTTGAGGTTTAGATCTAAATCAGTTGATTCGCGACACGCAAAGTTCCGATCTAAATAAAATGATTAGCAAAACGAGATTTAAAGCCAGATCTGAATCAATTGATTCGCGACACGCAAAGTTTTGATCTAAATCAAATGATTCATGATACCCGATCTGTGAACTGAATCAATTGAATCGCCATAAAAGTTCAGATCAAAGTCAAATGATTCAAGAACCCGCTCTGAAAGTTCCGATCTAAATCAAACGATTCGCGATACACGACTTGAGATTTGCAAACCTGCTCTAAAGTCCTGATCTAAATCAAGTGATTCGTGATACACGATTTGAAGGCTTGATCTGAATCAAATGATTCGCAATCCGAGCTCTTAGGTTCCGATCTAAATTAAATGATTTGCGTTCCATGCTGAAGTTCCGACCTAAATAATGATTCGCAATCACAAACCATTATTTCAGATCAGGACTTGGTGCGCAGTTCGCAAATCATTCAATTTACAGAATGATTCAAGAACACGCTCTGAAGTCCAGATCTGAATCAAATGATTTGCGATACGCAGTTCGATTGAACCGCTTCGAAGAAGTAAATCATGTTGCGACACAATAGGTTTTAAAATCATAAGAGATGACGAAATTCAAAAAACAAATGGCTCTTTTAATTTGATCTGATTTTACTAGTGAATCACTTGAAATGAAAAGAAGTCACGAGTTTGAATCAATCGGAGTGGTTCCAGCTTAAATGAATCATTCAGTTGATTTTTAGTTCATCTGTTCCTCATTATGCATCTTCATCCATGTTTACACAACACTGTCAGCACCACTACTGGCTTAGTTCGATAGTTTATGACATTAACTGAAATAAGCCAAAAAACTTAATTTTTGATTGAGAGATGAAAATAAATGTTCCAAAAAAAAAAAAAATAAATAAAAAGTGAGACGTTTTAGAGGCTCGGGAAGATCCTTCCTCCACTGAGGAACAGGGAAAGTAAAGCTTCTGGAAACAAACGTTCCTCAAAACACCCTGATGATCAGATTTGAGATTCATGGGGAATCAAATAAAGCCAAGCTGCTTCAGTCCAGTGAGTGTCCATCCCCTTAATACACAAAATATTCATTGGAAGCTTCCTAACCTGTGAAACACATGTAGTTTCTCTACAGGATCTGCTCCACACTTGATCCCGTCCTGAAAGACACTGTCAGCCATCTTTATATTTCCTCTCTTCTCGTACTCTTCAGACCAGGCGATGTAAAAAGCGGCTTGCATGGTTCCGATTCCTTGAGCTTGCATGTAGCGGTAGACATCCATCGGTTCAGAACAGCCCTCCGCCTGCGAGGAAACAGAAACAAGCATGTTTAAAACACTGTAAAGTCATCTGAATGCTCATTTAGAAGGTTTGTGACTCACAAAATCGATCCAGAGCTCAACGTAGCGAACGTCATTGTGATATTTCTTGTCGGCAGTGAAGCGTGTAACAGCTCTTTCGAGAAGCACTGATAAATTACTCTCCTTTCCACCCTGTGGAAACGTCTGCTTTGTCCATTTTATGTACCTGCATTTACAAAAATATGAATTATGCATGATTTGCATATCAAAAGTCAACATCCTCTGCAATTGTCATCGTAATAATCCATACCTGACCCAAACATCTAAAGGATCGTCTCCATCGTACAGCCGCAGCTCGGACTCAAATGCTCTGAAAAAGACAGATGCTATTAATGAATTGTTCTGAAACAGGTCTATAGTTGAGTTAAAACATCACGTACTGTTTTTGCTGATTGAGGGCCGTGTGGTTTCCCTCCTGCTGCTGAGACAGAGCCTGGTGCAGGGCCGATACGGAGCGACCTTGTCTCAAAGGCTGGATGTTTTCTTTACACAATTCCCATTCGGCATCACACACTGCCATGGCTGGAGAAACAGATCTGGAAGAAGAGGAACAACTTATGACTTATGATACTGAATGGTTAACCTAGTCATATACACTACCAGTCAAAAGTTTTTGAACGGTAAGATTTTAAAGCAGCATTTATTTGATCCAAAACACAGCAAAAGCAGTAATATTGCGAAATATTTTTAACTATTTAAATGAACTGCTTTCTATTTGAATATATTTTCAAATGTAATTTATTCTTGTGATCAAACCTAGATTTTCAGCAACATTACTCCAGTCTTCAGTGTCACATGATCCTTCAAAAATCATTCTAATATGCTGATTAATTTGCTCCTCAATTTCTTTTTAAATAATTTGTAATATTTAAAACTATTTTTTCAGATTTTTTTTAATGAATAAAAAGATCAGCATTTATGTGAAATAAAAAGCATTTGTAACATTATACACTATGCCATTTAAGAGCTTGGAGTCTGTATCATGTTTTTTTATTTTTTGGGGGAAAGAAATGATAGAAATGAATACTTTTATTTAGCAAGTATGCTTTCAATTGCTCAAAAGCGATTAAAGAAGATATTTATAATCTAACAAAAGATTTCTACTTCATATACATGTTGTTTTTCTGAACTTTCTATTAATCAAAGAAACCTGAAAATAATTGTACTCGGCTGTTTTCAACATAGTAATAATGTTTTTTGAGCAGCAAATCAGAATATTTAAATGATTTCTGCAAGGTTCATGTGACATTGGAGACTGGAGTAATGATGCTGAAAATTTAGCTTTGATCACAGAAATAAATTAAATTTTAAAACATACTCAAATTTAAATCAGCTATTTGGCATAGTAAAAATATTTCAAAATTTTAGTGTTTTTGCTGTACTTTGAATCAAATAAATGCAGGCTTGGTGAGCAGAAGAGACCTCTTTTAAAAACATTAAAATCGTACTGTTCAAAAACGGTTGCATGGTAGAGTAGCCTATATACCATGGTAAAGTACCCAATGTCATAAAAACCTAAAAAAAACTGCATCAAATCAAAGCTATTAAAGAGATAAACCAGTAAATAAGGACAAAACGCTCAGCTAAGTCAATCTGCAAAACAAAACACATCTGTGAAGCACATAAAACAAATAGGACTTACATTTTCCAAACAGAAATCTCCTTAAATGTTTCTCTTCTTCAAACCAGGCGTCTTTAAAAAGCAAAACTGCACGAATGTGCGTTTATTTGATATATTTCTTGATCTTGCAAGATTGTGTTGTCTCTTCGTGTTCACGTTGACGGCGCAAAAGACATTTGAACAAAAACCGGAAGCGCGCCAATGAGATTCTGATTGGGCGAGGCGCTCACGTGACCACGCGACAGCCATTTAGAGCGTCTCTAAAATAATAACAGGCTATTATTATTATTTTTTTAAATAAACACAAGTGTTTGTATTTTTAATGTGTTATAATAGCGATAGTGTTTTCTGACCGTTATTTTTGTTCGCCATACATTTTGACAATATGCAAACGCGTTGGCGTTATGTTGCATGCTGGGAAAACGAGTTTTACTTGTATGTTTTAATTTTAATAGTTTTGAATGTTCCATTCGTGATTAATTTTAAGACACTTTAGGTAATTATTTTAATGTCTAAAAACCCTTTTACACTATTCCGCATGTATTGATCCTTTCAAACTATTAAAGCTGTCAATGCTGCAATCGAGAAAACTACATTTCCCTTCACATCCCAGTTCTCTCACAGCGCTTCCTGTGTTTACATGCTCTGATTCAAGAGAAGCGTCATTGATAGAGTGCATCTATAATCGTAACATAAACTAAATGTATGCTTTTAGTTATTACTATCTTAAGCATTTAAAGAGCCACACTGGCGAAGCCCGGTCTGTTTTTATGTTTCCCTGAAGAATCTCAATATGGATAATCGCTGTTATGGCTGTACATCAAAGTTCACTCTCTTCAGAAAAGAGGTTAGCGCTTATAAACACAGTTAATTTCATTTCACCACCTTTATTGAAAGTATTTGACTTGGTTTTGTGTTTTTGCAGCTGGGTTGTAAAAGCTGTGGCCGTTCTTTTTGCTCTGGGTGTCTGACATTCAATGCTGTGGTGCCAAAATATGGAAATAGCCAGCAGAAAGTCTGCAAACAGTGTTTTGGAAACCTAACAAGGTCTGGAAACCAAACACAGTTCATCCGACTAAAAACTAGTTTTACACTACCAGTCAAAAGTTTTTGAACAGTAAGATTTTTAATGTTGTTTAAATAAGTCTCTTCTGCTCACAGAGCCTCCGTTTATTTGATTCAAAGTACAGCAAAAGCAGTAAAATTGTGAAATAGTTTTACCATTTAAAATAACTGCTTTCTATTTGAATACAATTTAAAATGTAATTTATTCCTGTGATTTCAAAGCTGAACTTTCAGCATCATTACTCCAGTCTTCAGTGTCACATGATCCTTCAGAAATCAGTCTAATATTCAGATTTTCTGCTCAAAAAATACATTTTTATTAATATTATGTTGGAAACAGCTAAGTAGATTTTTTCAGATTTCTTAGATGAATAGAAAGTTCAGAAGAACAGCATTTATCTAAAAGATAAATATTCTGTAGTCTTTATCATCACTTTTGATTCATTTGACTCCAAGCTTTTGAATGGTATAGTGTATAATGTACCAAAAGCTTTATATTTCAGATAAATTCTGATCTTTGGATTTTTCTATTTATCAAAAAATCCTTAAAAATATTCTCAACTGTTCAGTATTGATAGCAATAATAATAAAAAGTGTTATTTGAGCAGCAAATCAGCATATTAGAATAATTTCTGAAGAATCATGTGACACCGAAGAAGTAATGATGCTGAAAATTCAGCTTTGAAATCACAGGAATAAATTACATTTTAAAACATATTCAAATAGAAAGCAGTTAATTTAAATAGTTAAAAATATTTCGCAACATTACTGCTTTTGCTGTGTTTTGGATCAAATAAATGCTTCTTTAAAAAAAAAAACATTAAAATCTTACCTTTCAAAAACTTTTGACTGGTTTTTGACAGTTGTTTTTGTGCAGTTCAGGCAACCAGAATGATGCTGGCAGATGGTCTCCACCTGAAAACTACAAAAAGTAAGATTCTGTAAGCATCACATGGGAATTGCACCTGTCTGCCAATGCAATAAAACTAATTTGGTGGCATTTCGCAGGCGGGTTGCTGCTCTTGAAGCCAAACAAGCTCAGCAGAATCAGCCTTCCAGACCTGCAGGAGGAAAAAGCAGCAACGTGAGTCTGGTTTCAACCAAAGGTCTCAGTAAAGAGGACCAGATCATCGCAGAACGACTCAACAAGCTGAAAGAGGAGACCAAGCCAAGTAAGATCTGTCCAAATCCGCAGCTAGATCCACAAATGTCAACTGCTTGATTGTTTATATTGTCATAAAACTTGACTATATTATCATCCAGCTCTAATCTGCAAAATGCAATTATAAGATATTAAGATATTATAAACGTTAACATTATTATTTTCAGCTGCTTGCAAACATTTTGAGACGTATTGCTTGATATTTGGCTTCATTCAAGATATCTGAGAACCAGAGATGATATTTTTCATTTTGTGTAAAATTATCCTTGTACAGTGATTGCTCAAAGGCTCACTGTTTTTTTTTACATTAAAAATAAATAAGTAAAAAAAAAATGATGTGACATGACTTTCAGTCATTAGTACTTGATTAAAATTCAAGTACCTTGAATGCATTAATGCGAAAACAGTGTAAACATTTAAAAAAAAACTGTTTAATATGAATTAAATATTAAATAAATAAATGAGTACGTGAATACAAAATATTAATAAAATAAATTGCAAAATTTTGATTGAATTAAATAAATAAATAAAAATAAAGATTAAATATGTAATAATATTAATGAATAGAAGCTAAATACTTTCCAAATAATATTGTAGGCAGATTTATAATATTAATTTACAATGTTGTTAAATATTAAATAAATATTAAATAAAAATGATTATCTTAAATCTTAAAACATTATAATTATGTTCAAGTAATAATAACAATAATACTAAAAGCCAGGGTTATTATACAATTAAATAAAATGAACTTTAATGTGTAAAGTTAATAAAAATAAACGTATACATACTTCAACTAAAATAAAAATGAATAAACACTCAGTTAAAAAAATATAAAGTACATTGCAAAATTATTTTGCTATTTTGCAAAATTGTTATTTTAGTATCACTGACATTCTATTTTTTTTTTTTTTTTACGTTTTAGCCATTTTTTTTTTAAATATTAAAAAAAATACCAAAAAATAGCTTAAACTTTAACTCTAATTAAAATGAAAACAGAAATAAATACTAATTAAAAAAATTATAGAAATAGAGTCTTAGTGATACTAAAATAACACTGGTAAAACTTTATTTTGCAATATGTGACCCTGGACCACAAAACCAGTCTTAAGCCGCTGGGGTATATTTGTAGCAATAGCCAAAAATACATTGTATGTGTCAAAATTATTGATTTTTCTTTTATGTCAAAAATCATTAGGAAATTAAGTAAAGATCATGTTCCATGAAGATTTTTTTTGTAAAATTCCTATTGTAAATGTATCAAAATGTAATTTTTGATTAGTAATATGCATTGTTAAGAACCTAATTTGGACAACTTTAAAGGTGATTTTCTCAGTATTTTGATTTTTTTGCACCCTCAGATTCCAGATTTTCAAATAGATGTATCTCGGCCAAATATTGTCATGTCTTAACAAACCATACATCAATAGAAAGCTTATTTACTGAGCTTTCATATTATATATACATCTCAGTTTTGTAAAATTTAACCTTATGACTGGTTTTGTGGTCCAGGGTCACATATTATAAACATATTAAACTAATGATAATAATAACCGATTTATTTAATATAACACCTTTAAAAGTTGACCCGATGTGTCTCTCTGTCCTATCAGAGTCCATACCGTCAGAGAAGGATTTGGAGTCTCGTCTTGCTGCATTAAAAGCCCCGATTCAGCCTGTGCCATCAGCTAAAGACATGGAGGAGCGTCTGGCTGCCTTACAGGGACGACCATCGCCTTCTCAAGACCCACCGCCTGTAATTACAATATCAGCTTTACCTTGACATGTTCCGTTGACACAACAATGCAGATTAATGTGGATGTTTAATGTGTGCAGGTTCATCAGCCGCCGGACCGCAGGACTCAGACAGAACAGGCCAATGATTTGATCACCCAGATGACAGAGGAAGTTGCTATTGATAACCAGAATCCATCTTTAGAGGGTACTTTCACCATTTATGATTGCCTGCTTTATTCTTGGATGTAAAGTTTAATATCCTGATTTAGTTTTATTATCATTAATGCATTGCAGTTTCGTTGTGCGCATTAAAATTGGTTTTAGGACACAAGATGAATGATAAAGCATCTTGATTGTATTAAACAATGAACATTAAATAGTTTCATAAAGCAATAAGCATCACAAAGCCATATGTTAGAGTGATTTTACTGTTGTTAAGACCAGACACTATAGGCAAAACCACTTATTTGGGGCAAATTTGCTTCTATAAAATGTCTAATTTAGGACTAGGCCAAAGAAAGCATCCAAAACACTAATTTAAGCATCTTATCGATTGCATCTGTAAAGTTCAATTACAATTCAAAGGCTAAGTGTTTTTTTTTCTCCACTTCAGCATCACTTACACTATTTTATTTTATTTTACTTATTTATTTATTTATTTATTTATTTATTTTAGATTATTTTATTTTATTTTTTTTATTCCTATGTGTATTGTGAAGAGGTTTAAAGGGGTTTGTTCATATATCATTCACTTTAAATAACATTTTATTTTTAAATATATTTATTCTGTCTGTTAAATAAAATTTAAAATTAATTTGAAAAAATAAAACTATAACAATTTCATTACAATAATCACACTTAGGCTAATAAAAATAAAAAATAATAAATAAAAATATTTATAAAAATAAATGAAATTAAAATGTATTAAAATTAGAATAAAACGATTTAATTAACAAATAAATAATACATCTAACTGTACAATACTATAGTGAGTAGAAAAATATTATATGTGACTTAATAGAAACTAAATATTTTCCAAATAATATTTTTGTCATAATATGAATGTATAATAATTATCTTAAATCTTAAAATAGTATAAAATATTACTAAAATGTCACTTGAAAAAAAGGAACTTTACCTGAAATATAATAAAATAAAAGGAAACTTTAACGTATTTTAAAGTTTGTTCATAAATCATTTATTTCTATTTTATTGATTAAAAATGTTGACAGAATTTTCTGATTTATTGAATGATAAAAAGAGGACAGTCAAAAGTTATATGTCAACAATATCAACAAGAATTTTGAACCTGGCTTGATTCAATGATCAGGTTTCTGTTCTGGAAAGTATGCGAATTAATGCATATTTAATTACATACTGTCTCATTTGCATACATAAATATAGCATTTCAGAAAGCTTGTAGTGCAAAGCATGTGATTAGTCAGCTTGGGAAATTATGATGATTTTCTTTTCTTAATATTCCTGAATTTTGCAGATGCAGACGGACCATTAAACGATCTTAATAAACAAGAAGGCGGTGGTGTGAATGAGAATGTGGATGACGGAGAGCTGTCAGTCAAACAGCTGGAGGCGGAGAAGAACCGTGTGATGGAGGAGGCCATGCAAGAGCTGAAGAAAGACAAACACAGCGAACAGCAGATGCTGGAGATGGCCAAAAGACTGGCTTTACTGCAGGGACGGGATCCAGAGCAGGGTGCGTTCACATCCGGAGACATGCAACCAGCTTTAGCTCTCACTAGTTGAAGTCTTATGTTCCTAATTAAAACTATAACAAATGAGATTGCAAGGATGTCAGATCAGCAATCATCATTCTTTAGGTTGAGTGCAGGTTGTTGCTTCTTATGCAGTTTGCTTTCTTAAAGTTGTCTAGGTGTTTCTGACAAAAATAGCTATTGAACAACAAAAAAAAATGGATGTTGTCGGATGTTGTTATATCACAAGAGAAGCAAGCTATGGCATTTTGATTGAAGATTACAGTCAAAAATGTTTAAAAAAATGAAGACCTAAAAAAATCTATCATGGAAAAAAATTAATAGATGAATCATTCACAAGAAGTAACATGCCGTATAAATTAAATGGGCTCACTTTCATGCTTAAATGCACGTTTTTTTGGTCTAAAGGAAAGTCTAAAAGTGAACAATTCGTTAGTTCAAAATTGTTTTATATTTTCCTCACAGTCAAAATCTAATAACTTTCTCCACCTTTGACTTACATTTTCTTAAGGCTTCATTGCAGGGAAAAGTAGGAGAGAATGCTCTCAGATTAATGTTACGTAATGGAAGTTAAATGCATTGTGAATGTGCTTCATGTTGTCTTATAATGGATGTGTAACACAGCAATGTTTCTGTCTGTTTGTTTAGTCAGACTGTCCGATTTCCAGCAGCCTGAAAGTGATGAGGAGACGGAGGAAGAGGCCATCAGCAGGGTGATGAAACAGGTCTGTGATATTTATAAAAATACCAAATCATAACTAGGAGATAAATAGTCAACATTATGACATATTTTGAGTTTTTAAGTCAACTATAATATAAATGGTCCTACTTATGACATAAAAAAACAAACAACTGTATTATATTAACAAGTCAAAATTATGACATGAAAGATCAAAGTTATGAAATAACTGAGATAAATACTCATAATTATGATATGAAGAAAACAAATATGACATATCAAATCATAATTATGACTATAAAAGTTGATCTCAAATGCTAAATCATAATTATGGTAGTGTAGGCTATATAAACCTGTTATTTTAAGCTGTGGCACTTTGCATAACAACCACCAGATGTCGCTGTTTAGACATCCATCAGAATTTTCAATTTTCAATTTAAAGGCCTTGTGTGTGTGGGTTTTTTTTGTGTGTCACTCGTTCAGTTATCAGAGGAAGCAGCTATAGATGAGGCCAGCGGTTATAACATCCCACCAGAGCTCAGCGGCCCAATGAACAGAGAGAAGGAGACGTTCAGCTGGAAGCCGGTAACAGCCTTACACACGTGCATCTCACAAACACATGCTAATGATGGCCAGTGTGTCTTCAACAAAATAAACTTCTCCTGAGTTGTCTGAACTGTGCATTATTTATCCATTTGTATTCAAGCTCTCAGCCTCACGGTCTAAATCAAAGCCAGCCGCTACTGTCTCACGGATCCAGCGCTCAAAAGATGAAAATAGTGATGATGAGGATGATGAAGAGCTGCCGTGGTGCTGCATCTGTAATAAGGACGCCACCATTCGCTGTCACACGTGTGAGCGGGATCTGTACTGCGCCCGCTGCTTTAGGTACAAAGGGTGACGCTCGTCTCATTTCTCATTAGTGTTCACTAAGATGAGAATCACTAGTACTAGTATAATACATATTTAGGTTGAATGACAATAAGTCCTCAAATTCGTAATCATAAACTTGAAGGTGGACTCTTCTGACCACCCTAGCAACCACACAGAATATCCTAACCACAGAGCAATGTTTTTAATAATTCTTTACCTTTTCAATTTACATTCAGTTTACAAAAAAAAAAAAAAAAAAAAACAGTCAGGCTTTGGTAAATCAGAATAATGAGATAAAAAGTTGGAATTATGAGATCCTAAAGTCATAATTATCAGATGAAGTTGAGATATAAAGTTATAATTGACAAAAAAAGTCAAAGTCAAAATTATGAAATACTTGGTCATAATTATGAGATACTAAAGTCATAATTATCAGATGAAGTTGAATATGAGATAAAAGGATAAAAAAGTATGACCAAAAAATTGAAATTGTAAGATAAGTCAGGCTTTGGTAAATCGTAATTATGACATAAGTCAAAATTATGAAATACTAGGTCATAATTATGAGATAAAAAGTTGGAATTATGAGATACTAAAGTCATAATTATCAGATGAAGTTGAATATGAGATAAAAGGATAAAGATTTATGACCAAAAAAACTCGAAGTTGAAATTATGAACACTAAGTCGTAATTATGAGAAAAGTCAGGCTTCGGTAAATCGTAATTATGACTTAAGTCAAAATGATTAGATACCAAATCATAATTATCAGATGAAGTTGAGATATAAGATCATATCAGATGAATATGAGATATGAAGTGTTAATTGACAAAAAAAGTGAGTCAAAATTATGAAATACTAGGTCATAATTATGAGATACTAAAGTCATAATTATCAGATGAAGTTGAATATGAGATAATAGGATAAAGTATGACCAAAAAATCTCAAAAAGTTGAAATCATAAGATAAGTCAGGCTTTTTGATAAAAAGTTGGAATTATGAGATACTAAAGTCATAATTATCAGATGAAGTTGACATATAAGATCATATCAGATGAATATGAGATATGAAGTTATAATTGACAAAAAAAAGTCAAAGTCAAAATTATGAAATACTATGTCTCATAATTATGAGATAAAAAAGTTGGAATTATGAGATACTAAAGTCATAATTATCAGATGAAGTTGAATATGAGATAAAAGGATAAAAAATTATGACCAAAAAACGTAATTATGAGAAAAGTCAGGCTTTGGTAAATTGTAATTAAGACAGTCAGAATTATGAAATACTAGTGAATGCTAATACTAAATAGTGCTAATTATTAAATCAAAAGCTGAAATTGTGGCATACTAAGTCAGAATTATGAGATAAAAAAAACATAATTATCAAATAAAAATAAAAAGTTGAAAAGTCATAATTATGACAAAAAGTAAAAATGATTAATTACTAAGAAAGAGAAATGGACATAATTATATAAAAAGTCAACGTTATGATCTAAAACTTATTCCAGAACAAGTTGAAAAGTTGCAATTATGACAAAGAAGTCAAAGTTATGATATACTGTCATAATTATGAGATTAAAAACATTTAAATTATGAGATACTAAGTCATAATTAACAGATGAAGATGAAGAATATGAGATACAAAGTCAAGAAGTTTAAATTATGACATACTATGTCATAATTATGAGATAAATAGCCAAAAAAATTGAAATTATGACCTAAAAAGTGATAATTATAAAAGTCAAAATTATGATATAATAAAAAGTTGAGAAGTCACAATTATGACAAAATGTCAAAACGATTAATTCCTAAGTCATAATTCTGAGATAAATGGCCATAATTATGATAAAAAGTCAAAGTTATGATAAGGTCATAATTATGACTTCAAAAGTTGGTAAATTGTAATTATGACATGAGGGATAAGTATAGATTATGATAAATCATAATGATCACATAAGTCAAAATGATGATCTAGTTAGTCATAACTGTGAAATAAAGTCCAAATTTGGACCTCCTAAGTCATAATTATGAGATAAAAAGTCATAATCATCAGATAAAAGGTCAAAGTTATGACCCAAATGGCTGCGGTAAAGAGTTATGACCGATTATGATTATGATTTACCAAATCATTTTTTTCTTATGTGGTGAAATGTGCTTCCATACTAAATAGTTTTTTCAGACTTTATGGCACATCTTCCTCCTGTCAGATTTAATATTTTGACTCTCAGGTTGAACGTTAGTCTGAATTTTAACTCATTCAGGAATCATTCACTGGGTTTTTTTCCATGAGATCTTGCCGAGTGAAGTGTGCTGCGTTTTGCCATACTGTACGTACAATATTAATCAGTGTCTTCTCTCTCTCTCATTCTGCCACAGGGAAGGTCACGACAAATACGACAGAAAAGAGCATCACACTTCCTCATATACGGCCCCAAAGAAAGGCAAGAAGAAAACATGAAACCTCCATGAGCAGCCGTAGAATTTAGGTGAATAACTTATTTAGTTTAGCCAACAGAAATTAATAATGTCGCTTAAATGTGTTTATGAAACACAGCAGCCTTAGGCTTAAGATTCAACATCTTCAAACGATTTTAGTATCATGGTTGGCGGAATTAATAGACTCTTGAAAGATTGACAAATGATTGTAAATATAAAACTGGACTTAAAACTTCAATAAAACACTTGGAATGATAGCAGGTCATGTGCTTTAGAGAAATAGTTAGTGTTTTATTGTTTTACCAGCATCTCATCTGTGTTTTGCATTATATCCGTTGTGAAGCAACTCGCTCTCATTCATTTACACACTAATCTCTAACAGATGTTTTTGAATGAATGAATACTGTAGTCTCTAAACTCGTAAACGATCACGCTTCTCCGTTTTGCTTGTTATTAGTAAAGTTGTGATATTTGGCACACTGGTAGAGGACAGTCTCAACATTAACCATAGCAAGTTTGGAGTCTCTAACTCAAACTCTCTAGCGCCACCCCTTGTCCAAACTTTCACTTTCTTTATGCTAATTACCTTTGAACCATAAGGCACAGAATCAAATTTTTTTTCTCAGAATCCTTGGCTCATGCAGTCAAATGAAGTCCAAAATTCAAAAATCGTAAGGCTTAGTTTTTTTCTATTTTCAGTTGTTCGAAAAAACTACTTTTTGGAACTCGTCCTATACGGGTTGTCTGATTTTCACCAAAATTGGCTCAGATCAGCTTCAGACCATGCTGGCAAAAAGTTATGGAATTCAAGTTGGTTAGTTGCACCACTCTTGAATAACACGCAAACGAATTCTGCGAAAAGTGCGCAAAAATGGATACAAGGCTATATCTCCACAACGGTTTGACGTATTGAGACCAAACTTGGTGTGTGTTACAACAAGCATGACTTGAGGCTATCTGCAGTGTTTCGGCACAGTGCTACCTAGTGGTCAGGTGATTTGTTGCTTATAACTTCTCAATGGTTTGGCCAAAAACCACCAATGTCAGCCATTGTGGGCGTCGGCTATTTTGAATTTTGTAGTAAAATGCTATATTTTACGAACGCATTGACCTATCATTACAAAACTCGGTATGGGTCATCAGCACGATGCCCTGAAGGAGCCTACAAAAAGTTTCGAGCCAGCAGGGCTAGTGGTAAAATCAAATATTCACATGCTTATAACTTTGGCTGTGGTCGTCTTGTTTTCACGGGAGTCACCTTTTTTTTTCTATTAATTAATAATGTCATAAAATGCTTTATTTTACAAACACATTGACGTTATGAAACTCGGTATGTGTCTTCGGCACCATGCCCTGACAGTGCTCAAAAAGTTTGGTGGCAGTGCCACCTAATAAATAAATTGTAAAAAATGCTAATAACTTCTGATGAGTATGGCTTATTGTAATGAAAGCAATCTCAATATATTCCTTGGGTCATGCCGAGAACATTAATACCAATTATGGCAAAATTGGCCAAACCTCCTGTCCGCCATATTGATTTATGTTGAACTTTTTCGAACTCCTAGACCGTTGGTCCGATTTTCACCAAATTTGATTTGGATTATCTTCAGACCATGCTGACAGAAAGTTATAGATTTCGTGTCAATATGGGAAACCGTTTTCGTTTAACGCATCAACGAATTTGCTGAAAAGATGCCAAACTGAAGCTGTATCTCTGCAAAGCTTTGAGATATTTGCACCAAATTTTGTATGTGGCATTGTCACCTCACACTGATTACACCACATCAACTTGATAACAGCGCCACCTATTGGTCAAGAGTAATAAAACTTTCATTAACCATTAATTATGACATTTCCAAAAATGCTAATAATGCTATTGATTGCATTAGCTTGTTGTATTGAAACTGGTCTCCAAATATTCCTTGGGTCATGCCGACAACATAGATGCAAATTATGCCAAAGTTGGCCAAACTTCCTGTTCGCCATATTGATTTATGTTATAAACCTACTTTTTCGAACTCCTCCTAGACTGTTAGTCCGATTTTCACCAAAATCAAGTCAGATCATCTTCATACTGTGCGAACAAAAACTTATGGATTTCATGTTGATAGATGAAACCGTCTTTGTGTGTGCCTTTGTAACCTCACACTAAACACACTACATCGATTTGATAACAACGCCACCTGTTGGTCAAAAGTGATAAGCCAATAAATCATATTATTAGGAGTTCTACATATTTTTTTTGTCCTTTTGACTGAAATCATCTTAAAATGCCTTCCTCTACTCATTGTTGGTCTGGTATTCCATGCCATGCTTAGCTCCTTATTTTGCCTTTGGTGTGCTTGCAGCTATATTTTGTTTCTGTTTCTGCAGAATCTGATCTGGAATCAGCTTGTTTTCTTAATGTTTTTATTAGAGGCTGTTCTGAGCAGCTCTTTATGTTGCGTCTTCTCTTTGCTGGTATTACCATGTTGTCATGAATAATTTAAAGTGCGAGTACTGAGGGTGAGTAGAGCGCTGTCAGAGACGTATGACAGGAAGTCCAGTGCATTAGTGTTCAATACTGACATTTAAGACGCTACATGACTATCGCCTTGTAATTGCTGCATTCTTGTGGGTGATTTATCTGTTGGCATCAGCATTGGTAGAGATAACAAAAAGACTAAATAAATGGAAAAATTAAATGTACTAAGTTTTGTGTGTGTGTTAGTTGAAGCATGTAGTGGCACATCAGCTTTTTCACTGATATCATTAACGTGTGTGAGAGTGTGTGTGAGAGTGTGTGTGTGTGTGTGTGTGTGTGTGTGTGTGTGTGTGTATACAGTAAACCAGTGTTTGTCCTTCAGCCCCACATACATTCTGCCAAGACGTATTCATGACCTAAAAAGTCCTTTAGACATGGATTTTACTTATTATTTGGATTTACTTATTATTATTATTATTATTATTGTATTTACTGTATTTATTATTATTATTTATTTTTAATTTGGAGCATTCTGTACTGTATTTTTAAAAAATATATATATATTTTTGTTTTATTACATTATTTTGAGCATTACACCTTAATTTTATTTTACCTTTATTTTATTTAGAGCATTACACCTTTATTTTATTATATTATTTAATTTTTTTGCTTTATTTTATTTTGAACATTACACATTAATTTTATTTTATTTAGAGGATTGCACCTGTATTTTATTATATTTGATTTTACTTCATTTTATTTTGAGCATTACACTTGTATTTTTATTTATTTATTTATTGCTTTACTTTATTTTGAGCAATAGACCTGTATTTTATTATATTATTCTATTTTACATTATTTTATTTTGAGCATTACACTTGTAATTTTATTATTTTATTTTATTTTCCTTTTGCTTTATTTTATTTAGAGCATTACACCTGTATTTTATTATTATTTTATTTTATTTTACTTAAATGTATTTAGAGCATTATACTTGTATTTTTATTTATTTATTTTGCTTTATTTAGAGCATTACACCTGTATTTTATTTTACCTTTATTCTATTTAGAGAATTGCACCTGTATTTTATTATATTATTGTATTTTGAGCATTAAACTTGTATTTTATTATATTATCATTTTATTTTATTTTTCTTTATTTTATTTTGAGCATTACACTTGTATTTTTATTTATTTATTTATTTGCTTTTACTTTATTTTGAGCGTTACGCTTGTATTTTATTTTACTTCTGCCATTTTATTTGACTTTATTTCATTTAGAGTATTACACCTTTATGTCTTATTTGTTTTCCTATTACTTTACGTTTTTACTTTATTTAGAAAATTATGCCAGTATTTTATTATTTCATTATGTTTTATTTTATTTTATTATGAAAAGTCCCCCTGTATTATTCTTTTTATTTAAATTTTTGCTTTATTTTATTTAAAGCATTACTCCTCCATTACTGTCACACCCTCTGCACGTTCCCTCAGCCCCAATCACCACGATCCTCCACCAACCAGCCAATCACCACCACAGCACACCCGTGAACCATCACCAGAATACTAATCACCGTCACCTGCACCAGCAATCACCACACCCTTTATATACCTACCTCTGCCACTCACTCATCGGCTGGTATCGAAGTTGCATGGATGCTTCTCTGTGGATCTTCTCTCCCTCCTGTTGTCTCTCCTGTGCTCCTCGTGGATTCTTCCGATGTTCTCCTGTGCTCCTCGTGGATTGCTCTGATGTTCTCCTGTGATACACGTTAATCGTGTTAAAGGGAAGTGACTATTGCTAACGCTATGATCCTTATGAACTTGAACTCACCTGTTGTGTTTGTTTGAAGATTTGACCACAGAGACCTTATTTCACCCGATTGCACGTGTGTTGTACTGTGCACGTTTGTTAATAAATACCTTGAAAGATACTCACCTTCTCCCTTTGTGTGTGGTCGTGACAGGATACCAGCCCAAAAGTAATAACACACCACGTCACTCATGGAGGCGAGCGCCGCTATCACAGAAGATACCCCCGACTCCTTTTCGGATATGGTAAACGTCCTTCGTCAATCTCTACCGGCTGCTCCAACGACGATTTCCAACACGCCCCTCTCTCGCCCCATGAACTATTCCGGAGACCCGGGTGGTTGCAATGGTTTCCTCCTGCAATGTTCCCTCTATATCGAAGCCAACGCACACCAGTTTCCAAACGAAAGTTCTAAAATATATTTTATGATTTCCCTCCTCACTGGGCAGGCACTTCAATGGGCGGATGCACTCTGGAATTCACGGAGCGATGCATTAATCTCCTATAATGCTTTCGTTGCCCACTTCAAGGACGTGTTTGGAGCTGCTCTCACTCCCCTTTCCGTGCACGACGAACTGATTACTCTGAATCAAGGTACGTCCAATATTCATGATTACACCCTGCGCTTCCGCTCTCTAGCGGCCACCAGTGGTTGGAACCAAGTCGCTCTCCTAGCAGCCTACCGTAAGGGGCTTAAACCCCAGATCCGCAAGCATATGGTCATTTACGATGACGACGTACCGCTGGAAACCTTTATTAAGAAGGCAGTAGGCATTTCTCAACATCTCTCAGCGTGTCCTTCTACAAAGTCTGTACCCAGCTTCCCTCCACTCCGAACATCGTCACCCCAACGAGATGCGGAAGAGCCTATGATTACTGACTCCTATCGCCTGGATCCCGCGGAGAGGAAACGACGAATTAATAATCGTCTATGCCTATATTGTGGAGAAGCCTCTCACTTCATCAGTGCCTGTCCAATCCGCCCGCCTCGTCCAATGGTGAGTACCGTATCTATTACTCCGGCCATGTCTCTCTTACCCCATATTACCGCTGAACTAATAGTAAACTCTCGCACTCTCCCCATCTATGTGCTCGTGGATTCCGGAGCGGCTGGCAATTTTGTTTCATCACACTTCATTGCTAAACATCGAATTCCCACCGTTCAAAATGAGGTCACCTACCAAATTACCACAATCCAAAACTCACCATTGGGCGATGGTAAGATATCTCGCCGGACCAGAAAAGTGACCCTCGTCTCCCAACACAACCACCGGGAACATCTGACCCTCCTAGTACTCCCGCGAGCCAACGTGGATGTCATCCTGGGCAGACCATGGCTCATTAAGCACCAACCCCGCATAGATTGGAGCACAGGAGAGGTCCTGGAGTGGGGCGCAACGTGTGAGGACCACGGCTACCATCCTTCCTCGTCAGATACAGAGTCTCCATACCGTCCTATCCCTCTGCACGCCACCACCATAGAGAGCCCTGCCACTCAATCCGCCACCGCCATTCCCCCCGTCTATCAGTCTTTCACCGATGTCTTCAGCAAGGAACGGGCCACACAACTACCACCGCACCGGCCCTGGGACTGTAGTATCGACCTGCTGCCAGGCGCCAAACTACCCCACGGGAAGATCTACCCCCTCTCACGTCCTGAGCAGGAAGCCATGGAGAATTACATCCAGGAGGCTCTCCAACAGGGGTTCATCAGACCTTCCACGTCCCCAGCAGCATCCAGTTTCTTCTTCGTCCCCAAGAAGGATGGTGGGCTCAGACCTTGCATTGACTACCGGGTGCTCAACGACGCCACGGTGAAATTCGCCTATCCACTTCCTCTAGTGCCAGCTGCCTTGGAGGAACTACGGGAAGCCCGTGTCTTCACCAAACTCGACCTCCGCAGTGCATACAACCTGATCCGTATCCGAGAAGGAGATGAGTGGAAGACCGCCTTCATCACCCCCACCGGTCACTATGAATATCAGGTGATGCCCTATGGCCTGGCTAACAGTCCTTCCGTATTTCAGAATTTCATGAACGAAATCTTCCGCGACTACCTCCATCGATTCGTAATCATCTACATTGACGATATCCTCATTTACTCACGTAACCTAAAAGAACATCAAGACCACGTCCGTCAGGTTCTCCAACGCCTCCGTGAGTACCAACTCTATCTAAAATTAGAAAAATGTGAATTCCATCAGCCCACCATCTCCTTTCTCGGATACGTGATCACTGCGGAGGGAGTTCACATGGAAGCCGGCAAGGTGGACGCAGTGGCCAAGTGGGCGGAGCCCAGGACGGTGAAGGAGCTTCAGCGTTTCTTAGGCTTCGCTAACTTCTACCGACGCTTTATAAAGAACTATAGCCTCCTATCGGCTCCACTCACTTCCCTCTTAAAGGGAGGTCGCCGGGTACTACAGTGGACTCCAGAGGCTCAGCAAGCCTTCGACCGTCTAAAGCTAATGTTCACCACCGCTCCCATCCTCAAGCACCCCGACCCTTCAAGGCCCTTCGTGGTGGAGGTAGATGCGGCGGACGTGGGCGTAGGAGCCGTGCTGTCTCAGTGGTCTGATGAACCCCGATCCCTCCATCCGTGTGCGTACTATTCCAAAAAACTCACCCCAGCTGAGCAGAATTATGGAATTGGAGACCGCGAACTGCTGGCCATAAAGCTCGCCCTCGAAGAGTGGCGGCACTGGTTGGAAGGAGCCCAGTTCCCCTTCACCGTAATAACCGACCACAAGAACCTCCAGTACATTCAGAACGCCAAGAGACTAAATGCCCGCCAAGCTCGCTGGTCATTATTCTTTGCCCGATTCAATTTCCACATTACTTACCAACCCGGCCACAAAAACACCAAAGCAGACGCCCTATCACGTATGCACTCACCTGAACCTACCTCTGACGATCCTGATCCAATTCTACCCCCATCTGTCTTTCTCGCACCCATACTATGGCAGCTGGATGAAGATATACGGGCCGCCACCTTCGAGGAACCTGCACCACCGGAGCTTCCCCCGGGTCGTGTCTATGTCCCAAGCCGTCTCAGACCCCTTCTGCTGGATAGTACGCACACGTCCCCCGGCTCAGGACATCCTGGCAGCAGGCGAACCCTCTCGCTCCTCCAGCAGAAGTATTGGTGGCCCAACATGAGCAGGGAAGTGGAACGGTACGTCCAAGGATGTTCGGTCTGCGCCGTCAACACAACCCCACGCCGCTTACCCGAAGGTAAATTACAACCGTTACCTATTCCCCGCCGACCCTGGACACACTTGGGCATTGACTTCGCCACAGACCTGCCCCCCTCTCAGGGTTACACCACAATTTTAGTGGTAGTCGATCGATTCTCGAAAGCTTGCAAATTAATACCTCTCAAAGGTCTCCCCACAGCACTAGAAACCGCAGAGGCACTATTCCACAATGTATTCCGGAACTTCGGACTCCCAGAAGACATCGTGTCCGATCGGGGACCCCAATTCATTTCCAGGGTCTGGCGGGCCTTCTTCCAACTTCTGGGTACCACAGTCAGCCTGTCATCCGGATATCACCCTCAAACGAACGGGCAGACCGAACGGAAAATACAGGAAATCTCCCGCTACCTTCGGACGTACTGTTCCCAACATCAAAACACCTGGAGCCAGTATCTACCGTGGGCTGAGTATGCGCAAAATTCCCTCCGTCAAACCTCTACTGGTCTAACCCCATTCCAATGCATTCTAGGTTATCAACCAGCTCTGTTTCCATGGACTGGAGAGTCCTCCGAGGTGCCCGCGGTAGATCACTGGTTCCGAGAGAGCGAGAGGGTGTGGACTCAGCGCACGTCCATCTCCAGCGGGCAGTACGGAGGCATACGGAACATGCCAACCGCCGTAGGTTACCCAACCCAGTTTACCTCCCCGGGGACCAGGTATGGTTGTCCACTCGAGACATACGCCTCCGGCTGCCCAGTAGGAAGCTGAGTCCCCGCTACATAGGGCCCTTCACCGTGCACTCACAGATCAACCCTGTCACCTACCGTCTAAACCTACCTCCACATTACAGAATCGCCCCCTCGTTTCACGTTTCCCTACTCAAGCGCCACACTGAACCCCTGTTCCCTTCCTCCACAGAGTCGGAGTCACCTCCTCCTCCCGACCCGCCAGAGATCCTTGGAGATAACATCTACCAAGTCCAAGAAATCCTAGACTCCCGGCGGCGGAACGGCCAGCTCCAGTACCTAGTGGACTGGGAGGGGTTCGGACCCGAGGAGAGATCGTGGATACCCCGTGACGACATCCTGGACCCGACTCTCCTCGAGGAATTCCACCGCCAACATCCCGAACGCCCAGCTCCCAGAGGTCGTGGTCGTCCCCGTCGCCGTTCTTGGGTGCCAGGAGTCACCCGTGGAGGAGGGGGTGATGTCACACCCTCTGCACGTTCCCTCAGCCCCAATCACCACGATCCTCCACCAACCAGCCAATCACCACCACAGCACACCCGTGAACCATCACCAGAATACTAATCACCGTCACCTGCACCAGCAATCACCACACCCTTTATATACCTACCTCTGCCACTCACTCATCGGCTGGTATCGAAGTTGCATGGATGCTTCTCTGTGGATCTTCTCTCCCTCCTGTTGTCTCTCCTGTGCTCCTCGTGGATTCTTCCGATGTTCTCCTGTGCTCCTCGTGGATTGCTCTGATGTTCTCCTGTGATACACGTTAATCGTGTTAAAGGGAAGTGACTATTGCTAACGCTATGATCCTTATG
>NC_133381.1:1259866-1294161 GCF_049309525.1 Garra rufa | reverse complement strand
TATATTATATTTTAATATTTCTATATAAATATTTTTTAATTATTATATATATATATATATATATATATATATATATATATATATATATATAAAATAATTTCTTTGCTTTTTGGAGAAATAATTAGGACAGCTGTGTAATATGACAGTAATCTGAATCATGACTTGGTTACAACATGCAACAAATAGTGATGCATATCAAACATTTTACAATCTTCACAAATACCATCCCAAAAAACAAAAGCAAAAAGTTGCAACTATACTAAAATAATTGCTGTAGGATATACTTTGAAATGATTTTTACTAAGAAACTGCCAATTAAACTTTAAATAATGAAGTACAGCACTTTATTCTAAAACATACTTCTATATTCTTCAAAAAATAATTTTTACGGTGGTATTAGAAGTTTCATCACCTCATTATCATGAGCACTAGTACTAGGCATGATATGTCTCAAACTCTACTAAGACTCTCATCCCAGAGAGAAATATCTGAAAACACTCCAACAGGCATCAGGATGTTTTCTGGCGTTTGTGTAGCTCACTGTCTAATAAGATCAGTTCACATGATCGCTCGAGTCGGAACGAGAATAAACACGGTCTGACAGCAGCAAACGGCCCACGAGGACGTTTACTTCCAAACATTCGGCACGAGAAACACTCAATCCAACATCCACATTCTGACATCTCACCTCGACAACATCGAGACATGTTCACGCGCACACACATTTGGAAAACTACATTAACTAGCAAATTCCACTAATGTGCTGTTAATATGAAACCTTAACATTGCAACCTCATGAATACATATGCAATATGACAAATGTGACCCTAGACCACAAAAACACAAAAAAGTCTTAAGTAGCATGGGTATATTTGTAGCAATGGCCAAAAATACATTGTCATATCTTAACAAACCATACATCCATGGAAAGCTTATTTATTTATATACTTACGATGTATAAATATCATTTTAAAAAGTTACCCTTAGTTTTGTGGTCCAGGGTCACATATCCTCCTAAGACCCAGAAAAAAAAGATTAGTGAATTTAGTATTTTTCATGCTATTACATTGTTTAGATCATTAGACAAAAATGGAAAATTAGCATTTTTTTTTTAATTATATTTTGTATCTCTGTAGAGGACACTAGGGCTCAGTTTTTCTAAAAAATAAAATGGCATGAACAGACATCAAAAAGGCAAAACAATTACTTTTTTTTAAATCACCAATCAATTAGTTTCAACAAGTTTCAGGATTTTTTTATACCAAACTTTAAGGATGATTCTCAACTATGTTATAAAACATATAACAAAAATTATTTGATATACCATTTTGTTTCATGCAGTATGTGGGTAAAAATTCCATAAACTGGTTTTCCTATTAAACACAGTGTATCTAATTTGCATATTAATGTGTTGCTGTTGGGACAGGATGTTGAAAAAAGAATGGTCATAATGGGAGTAATAATTGGCCAGATTTTCATAATAATATCTAATATTTCATAAGAATGTTGATATATTATTTATTTTCCTATCCAGTTGTTATGTCTCCCAAAATGCATAATAAACATTATTTTAGTCCTGGTGTCCTCTACAGTGGGACATGTATGAAATTATGTCCTGTTTCATAACAGGAAGTCATATTTGGATTTGAAAACCCATAACATTTATGATAAACAATTAGAAAATTATTCAGATTTAAATGACAATGACTAAATCTTATCATATTTCCATAAGGATGTACAAATGTCCAAACATTTGGTATCTCTAAAAAGCCCTGAATGTGCTCTGCACAGGACATCCAGACTTAAAACTGTGACATGTGAGTTCTCATAGAAATTGACTTAAATGTAATGTCGGCTACAGAGGCAAAACTTCATGATATTTTTGAGCATTTGGTACTTCACACACCTCATTTTTGAGTAAATCATCACAAAAACACACTGTCTCAGAGCTGTGACATCACAAATAAATAAATGACTACTTCAGAGCTTTAAGAGCCTCCAGAAACTTGCACTGGTGAAACATCTCCTAGAATGCAATGAAATATTTCCAACTGACAAAAAAGTCAAAAAATTTTTTGTCAGAATACAAAATTTTGTCAGAAAAAAAGATGCTTTTGCTCCATAATGATGTAGTTACAACACTGACCAGCAGAGGCAAACTAACCCTACCCTACTAACTAGTCAAACCCTAAACCTTATAAGAGGAAGAGCTTTAGTCCGCTGATTAGAGAAGTTAAGAAGCTCATCATGGCACCTCTGTGAGTGATCCTTTGCCTTTCTACCATATCTAAAACATTTCCTAGAAAGAAAGCTTTCATCTTACTAATTTAACAAACAAGACAAGAATTTGTGGTATTGCAAAACTCAACCTTGTTATAAGCCTCAGGCTACAAAACATTGCACTACACAGATACAAACTGATCATGTTTCTACTGTGATTTCATTACTTATATCTAAAGTGCATTTCAAGAATATTTGCATTTTCTTAATTTTAGACACAGAATCTTGCAGATGTCAGTATAGTGACAGCACAATGATTTTAGTTTGAATTAAATCATTTTTTAGATGATCTGTAGAATTGTACATAGTAGTTCATATTTGTGATATTTCTTTATTTCTTTTATGCTAAAAATCATTAGGATATTAAGTAAAGATCATATTCTGTGAATATATTTTGTATACTACCATAAATGTATCTAAACTTTTGATTTTGATTATTGGTTAGTAATATGCATTGCTAAGAACTTTGTTTGGACAACTTTAAGAGATTTTTCTCAATATTTTTATTTAATTTTTTTACCACCCTTAGATTCCAGATTTTCAACTTTCAGATAATGCATAGATCTCAATTTAAAAAAAATACCTTTATGACTGGTTTTGTGGTCCAGGGTCACATTTTAGATTCTCTCAGCATATTATTGTACATTTCAGTGCCTGAAATGCCTATTTTTATGCTTTTCTGTAGCTCAAACAGTAGAGCATGGTGCTGGCAACGTCAAAGTCATGGGTTTGAATCTCAGGGAAAGCAAGAACTGATCAAGTGTAAATGTACACTTTAAATGCAATGCAATTTGCATTGGATAAAAGTGGCTGCCAAAAGCATAAATGTAAATTAATATATACATACCTAAATCTAGAGAAAGAACCTTTTCCAAAATGTGACCCTGGACCGCTCAATTTTTTGAAACTGAGATTTATACATCATCTGAAATCTGAATAAATAAGCTTTCCATTGATTTATGGTTGTTAGGACTGGACAATATTTGGTCAAAATAAAAGTATTTAAAAATATGAATTCTGAGGGTGCAAAAAAATCTAAATATTGAGAAAGTCACCTTTAAATTGGTTCAAATGAAGTTCTTAGCAATGTATGTTTCTAATCAAAACATAAGTTTTGATATATTTACAGTGGGAAATGTACAAAATATCTTCATGGAACATGATCTTAATATCCTTATGATTTTTGGCATAAAAGAAAAATTGATCATTTTGACCCATACAATGTATTTTTCACACTAAGATAAAAATTATTATTTTATGAACTGATCATTGAAAGGTTCTTTGGGGAAACCTAAAGTAGTTATTCAATGGCATCCCTGTAAAAACCCTCTTTTTGTTAATCTATATTTTGAAGAGTGTAGTGTGAAGAACATTTTAATCAAGCATGTTTTTCTACTATACAAAAACATTTGTCCAATGAAAACATTTTATTGATGGAACCATGAATGCTGATGATGAACTTTTATTTGTAAGAGTGTAGAAGAACCATTTTTCTTAGCGTAAAGAATTTTACTGAAGTAACTTTTTCCACTATAAAGAACTTTTTGTTATTCCATAGATGTTATGGATCATTAGTGCCAATAAAGAGCCTTTGTTTTTTTAAAGACAGCATAATGAAAAGCCTTCATGCAAGCACCTGAAACTGGCCAATAATGGCATTTCTTTCCAAATGCAAGAGCTGGTGCACATCTCAATCTGTTATAATGTTATAACTGCCATTTGAATCTGAATACTTTCACATGCACTTTTAATAAAATACCAGGATGTAGTTATGCATACATAAATTTACATTAATGCAAGATGTGTATTTGAAAATATGAAATCTGCAAAAAAACAATATTGAGAAGTTCTTAACAATGCATATTACTTATCAAAACGTAAGTTTTACGGTAGGAAATTTACAAAATATCTTCATGGAACATGATCTTTACTTAATAGCCTTATGATTTTTTGGCATAAAAGAAAAATTGATCATTTTGACCCATATAATGTATTATTGGCTATTGCTACAAATATACCTGAGCTACTTAAGATTGGTTTTGTGCTCCAGAGTCACGAATAAAGAGCCTTTTATGCAAGGGAAAGGTTCCACTGATAAACCATGATGAACCATAGATGCCAATAAAAAGCTTTTATTTTTAAAGGGAGACACTGCAGGCAAAAACACTGTTTTTTCATGCACCTGTCAAGTTTGAGATTTTGGACTGTGTGATTTTTCATAAAAGGTTTTTTCAGACTAATGAAAAGAAAACACCCAAAAGACACTGTTAAGTGTTTCTTTTATAGCACTTTATCTATTTGTGTCAATAGATTTCAATTAAATGCATATTTTTAAAGGCTGTTAAATTTTTTTATTCCTGTCTATATCCTGAAAGTTTTCACAGAGGGATTTATTCATATATAATTTATAATAATAATTATATTATAAATATAAATATATATAATAATAATTATCCCCCCCTAAAAGTTTTTTCTGAATTATGGAATGACAACAATGAACGAGAGAAATTCCTTCTGTAAAAGCATTTAACTCTAATATGTTTTTTAAAAATAAATAAACAAGAATAAAAAAATGACTTCATCCAGTGTAGATTTTTGTACTAGAAATGTATGCAAATGAGCGCAGATTTAAATAAATATGGACTCAATTGCATATTTAAACCTATACATTTGAGAAAACTTGTAATACAGTTATCAATGTAATAAATCAACTGGGTAAGTAAGGTGATAACTATTAGTTTAACTATTTAACTATTTTTCACCGGCAGTGTCTTGCCTTAAGAAAAAGTGGTTCAAAACTGTTCAGTGAAAGGTTCTTTAGGGTTTCAGAAATGCTTCTTCAATTGCATCACTGCAAAACCCTCCTTTATTTTTAAGTATGTCTGAGCTTTTCACAAATGACAACATACTTGAATCTCCATTAGGGCTTCCTCAGATGGCCCTGTGAAGAACATCTAGACATGCTTCTGAAGGTGCCTCAAATGTCCTATAAAATATCAGGTCCATAATAATGAACTTATGGGATCCATTTTGTAAGTTCCTGCCATTTTTGAAAGGTTTACCTTCTGAGGAACCCCAAATGATGCCTCATGTATATTTTCATCTTTGCATGCAAATGCAGCGCGGTGGAGGTGGGGCTGGTGAGGGTGAGAGAAGGTAAAAGCATTTCCACATCAGCACTGCTTTACCTTCTCATTGTCGTCTAGGCTTTGTGCCTTTGCATGCTTTGCTTTCTCCCATCACCCGCTCGCTATCTGCGCGTCTTTATCCAGCGATGCAACACAAAGCAGCCCGTCAGCGGCGCTCAGCATCATTATCGACTGCAGCTCGCATATAGATGTCAAAAACGCTGCTTTTCTTACCTTGCCGTTGTGTGATGAGGGATTTGGGAGCTGGGAAGAGGCTTTGTGGTGCTGTATGAACGCACACGCACAAGCAGCTCAATCAGCCTCCCACTGCAGGCTGCCGTTCGCCTGAGAGAGTCCGATGCATTTGTGCCTCGAGCCGCACGCGTGCACGGCCATCTCAGAGAGATGATGCTCGAAGCCGCGCATCTGATCTCCCAGCAGCCCCTGCTACCGGTGCCGTGATGGTGCCATGGTGAAAACAAGGTATAATCCACATCTAGTAGGAAATGAGAACAGCCTCTCTCTCTCTCTCTCTCTCTCTCTCTCTCTCTCTCTCTCCTCCTGTGGGTTGTCTTTGCAGTGTGTGTGTGTGTGTGTGTGTGTGTGTGTGTGTGTGTGTGTGTGTGTGGCAGCGTCACCTAGGAGACGGTTCACGCCCCCTCTGTCGCCCTGGTGAAGCGTTTCCACGTGAGCGCGTGATTTGAGACGGCAGGTATCTTCTGATGAGAGGAGTGTCGCGCGCTGATAAAGCGGTCAGCTCATGAATAATTCATGAGAGGATGAGGGTCATGACAGGCCAGGAGCTGAATCATCAAATATTTACCACGGTAAACATAGTTTCCAATAGAAATACCAGAAATTGCGCTAGTTTTAGCTAAACAATTAAAAATATACATGATTTAAGTGATGACTGAATCAGCCTATATTCGGTTTTACCAGGAGTTTAAGTCAATTTAATAGACACAGCCTGCTTTGTTTTTACTTTTACTTTTACTTTGTTTAGCATGTTTTGACTTTTGAAGTCTGCCGTTAATAATAAATTAACGTTTTATTAACGTTGAATGTGTCTGGAATTTGGCCAGCTCATGAATAATTAATGAGATTATAATGAGGGTTATTGCAGACTGGTGATGCTATGAAATAACAGTACAGTGGGTAATTAATCAAGTTTACCACGATATACATGATATCCAATAAAAATACCAGAAATTGCGCTGATTTAATATAAACAGTTAAACATATTTATGATTTGAGTGATGACTGATTCAGCCTACATTCGCATTTGTTTTACCAGGACTTTAAGTCAGTTTATTAGGTACAGCCCGCTTTGTTTTTACTTTTACTTTGTTTAGCATGTTTTGACTTTTGAAGTGTGACGTTAATAATAAATTAACGTTTTATTACCGCTGAATGTGTCTGGAATTTGGACAGCTCATGAATAATTAATGAGATTATAATAAGGGTCATTGCTGATGATGCTATGAAATAACAGTACAGTGGGTAATTAATCAAATATTTACCACGATAAACATAGTTTCCAATAGAAATTCCAGAGATCGCGCTAATTTAATCTAAACAATTAAAAATATGTATGATTTGAGTGATGATTAAATCAGCCTACATTTGGTTTTTACTAGGATTTGAAGTCAATTTAATATTTACAGCCCGCTTTGTTTTTACTTTTACATTGTTTTAAATTAACAACAGCATGTTTTGGCTTTTAAAGTCTGCCGTTATTAATAAATAAACGTTTAATTAACGTCCTACGTGTCAGAATCTTGAATTTGGCCAGCTCATGAATAATTAATGAGACAATAATGAGGGTCATCCAGACTGGTGATGCAATGAGATAACAGATAACAGAGTAATTGATCAAATATTTACCACGGTAATAATAAATAATAATTTACTAACATTGTTAAATATTTAAGTTAAACCTGTCAGAATCTGAAATTTGGTCACCTCATGAATAATTAATGAGATTATAATGACGGTAATCACAGACTGGTGATGCTTTGAAGTAACAGTCAGATAACAGTCAGTAAACATATATTCCATCAGAAATACCAAAAGTTGCACTAATTTAATACTGAAAAAAAAAAATATATATATATATATATATATAGGCCTACATGATTTAAGTGATTTTAATATGACTGAATCAACCCACATTTGGGCCACATTTAATGAGTCAGATCAGGTACAGCCAACTCAGTTTAAAAAAAAAAAAGAGGAATAATAATTTGAATTTGATTTAAAATTAACCTAAATACCTCATTTTTTACAAGCATTTTATTGCATTTTAATGGGACACATCATGTACAAATACAACTGCACTTTTTCTATGCCATTGTACTGGAAAGTACAATATCTAATATTGTATAATAAAAATAAATGTTTAAAAAATGATTTATAGTAAATAGTTTAATGTTTTTGTATTTTTATGTTATTTAGGTTGATTTAAAGGTTTTCTATTATCATTATAAGCTATTTATAGAATTTATAATAAACTTTTTTGTCAAACTGCTTTCAAAATAAATTCTTTTGAAATAATTTCAATTAAAAAAATATTCAAACACTTGTGACAGTTTATGAGGTTAATCAAAAAGTCAAATCATGAAAGCCACTAACAATACCAGCCAATAATAATCAATAGCTTTAAATGGTTAATGTAAAACCGTGACACATTTGAATTTGAGAGACATTTACATCTCAATTAGTAATAAAGTACAAAGCAGATGCTGTTTGACCTCATTATGAGCTCGAATCCCAGGAGAACAACTCTTCATGTGGTTCAGTGCTCAGTTATGAAACAGTCATTACATCTCAGTTATCAATACTTGAGATCAAACCGCTGCAATATTCCCTTATAAACACATTGATCCAGTGTGTATGTGATTTGCTCTGCTGCTTTTGTCCTTTCAGAGCTTTTGTTCGACAGGGCAATTAAAGTCCATCCTGAAACAATGAGGTCCAATGGGCTTTTGTTGTTTGTCTTTAGCATATTAATAGAGCTGAGGATCCTCCGTTCACTAAAACAGTCCATCTGAAGGCTTTAGCTGATGATTTGGCATCTTCACCCAGACAAAAAAAGAGTCTAAACCTTACAATGAATGTATTTATTTAAAAAAAATAAGAGCTAATTGTTTTTGTATACCATGTAAATCAAGTTTTGGCGATGCTCTGATCATTTATGTGCTTATTAATTACGTTTTTTATTTGCCAGTTTAATAGAAAGCTTATATAATAAAGTTAAGTAAGTTAAGTTATTGAAGCAGGTCAAAGCATTAATTACAGGTTTATAAGACTAAAACATAGAATTGTTCCTTAGTCTGTTCCTATAGAGAGACAAGCGTCTGTGTTACTACTATTTTAAACCAAACCAAAGAAATAAGAGCACTTGAAAGATCTCACAAGATGAGACACTCAAACATCAGCAGCTTTCAGAGGCTCATTTCTCAACTTCAGCGCCACCTGCTGATGCTTTAGTGAATGACATGCTCAGAGGTTTGTTTTATACAGGTCAGATCAGCAAAAAGTTGTCATATTTTATTTCAGCTAGTTACCAAGGGAGCATTTATTTTTTAAGTTTAACTTTAATAACTAAAACTGAAATAAAAATTGATAAAAAAATAGACTTTATGACAAAAAACCTTCTAAAACAAAAATTATAATATAAAAACACTTATTAAAATATAAACATAATTAAAAATAAAAACATTTTTCATGGATATGTAATAATATATTAATGATAGCAAAATAACATTGGCAAAGGAGTTTAGGCTGTGGTTTATAGAGGACAAAAAAATGACTCAAGTATAAATAAATCAAAAAATACATAAATGCATCAATAAATAACTGGAAATACATAAATGAATGTAGAAATACATAAATAAATGGACAAATAAAATAAATAAATGCTGAAATAAATAAATGAATGAATAAATAATTCTGAATAATTGCGCAAAGCACGCAAAAAATTAAAAGCACGCAAAAATCCCCCCTATTTTCAAGTGTTTTCCAGGCCTTACATTTCAAAAAATTCAATTCAAGTACTTCAAGCACCTTCTACAAACCCTGTATATTCCACATAAATGTTCTTACCCAGACTTACATTGAAAGTCCATATAAATAAACTTATTTATCTTCTTCCCAGTAAACTCTGCTGTTATTGTGTGTGACAACACTATAAAGTGTAAATGTAAATATTTTAAAATCCACTCTTTTAGATGCTACAGACCCAAAACATGATCAACCTTATCTTAAAGTTAAAAAGGAATCTAATATTGCATATATATGAAATATAGAAATTTATAATGTGAAAAATGTTATATGTTTGAAATAGAAACTAAATATATTATATAATAGGTTGTACGTATTGCATTTTCTACTCATAATACTTATTTATTTTAATAAATTGTTTTATTATTATATATTTATTTTAATATTTTTTTCACCAGTTTTTGCTCTAAACTTTGACAAAACCAGTCTTAGAAGCACAAGTATATTTGTAGCAATAGCCAAAAATAAACTATATGGGTCAAAATTACAGATTTTTCTTTTATGCCAAATATCATTAGGATAAGTAAAGATCCTGTTCCATAAAAACATTTTGTAAATTTCCTACCGTAAATATATCCAAACTCAATTTTTGATTAGTAATATGCATTACTAAGAACTTCATTTGGACGACTTAAAAAGCGATTTAAAAGTAAATCTAGTTCCTGAAGTCAAAACACAAAAGCAGTTTGATACCGAATTGGTTGCATTTATTGAAGCATTAATTTCCACAAAATAAATGACAAAATAATGCCCAGTCATAAATGCTACTCTTGCTATATAAAAAAAATCCCAAAACAATGTGGGGTTACAAAAAGTATGTATATACAAAAAAAAAAAGTATGTACAAAAACACAGGAATATGATTATACACAAAGACATCTACAACAAATAATAACAGTGTTTCAAAGCTAGTAAGCAGCCTTTTCAGTAAAGTTAGAACTTTTTCAAACATCTAAGACTGCTGTCTAGATAGAAAGCACTCTTTCTGTTTGAAACGCAGCCTGTCTGTCCACTTCACTTTGCATTGTATTCCACAGGTTTTTCATCGTCTGCAGCGCTGCTTTGTGTCTGTAGTTTGCGAGTGAGTTTCTGTCGGTAGCGCTCGGCTCGCAGCTCCTCGAAGGAGAACTCTGTGGCTCCGCTGTTGAGCAGCTCTTTGCAGTACATGCTCTGCTCTCGGATTTTCCCGTCCTCCTGCGTCTGGAGCTGCATCATCTGCTGTCGCTCCTGCAGCATCTTCAGCGGCGTCTGCTCCGGCCTGCAGGGCTTCCTGGTCGACAGCACCGAGTTCACCGCCGGGTTGATTTTACACGGAGTGCTGGAGGAGAAAATGACAGAAATGAGGTGAGTACATTGAAACAGACATGTGAACATATTAGTGCACTTCAGTTTTAGAAGATGTATACTTAGTGATCATTAGGAGGTCAACATGAAATCAAAATTGCTCATTCTATTTTACTTTTTTAATGCATGTTCCTCGTCTTATTGTGTATGATCCATCACTGTAGGATAGAGTTATTATTAACCAAAACTAAAATGATAAAAAAAAAAAGTTAAAATGAAAAACATTAACTTAAGTTAAAATAAGTTAGTTTTATATATACTATAAACTATACTATATATTATTTTTTCTTTTGTCAACTAATGAACCTTATTGTAAAGTGTTACAAAAAAAAAAAAAAAAACACACTAATGCATCAATTTCTAAAACTTAAAAATTAGGATGCAAACAGAAATTATAAAAAAATAAATACAAAATATTAAATAAAACTATGTATGACATAATACGCTGACACTAAAAGAACATTGCATAGGGGTTTTCAAAACTAAAAACATTAAAAAATATATATTTTTCCCCTTACTTAAAATAAAATAAACAGTAACTGAAAAAATGAAATATTAAAAATTAAAAATATATATATATTTTTTTAAAAAGTTGCTAGCTGCTACAGCAATTTGTCTAATTTTTATTTGGTTTACTTTTAAGAACTAAAACTGAAACAATATTTTAAAAAACATTTAAAAAAAATAAAATGGTAAAGCAAACTAAAATACAAATTACTACAACTTTATTAAAATGCAAAAAGAAATGATAAAAATGGAAACAAATTTAAAATGCTAAAGATATTAAAATCTTTAATTTCTTTTTATATTTTATGGACCCCAAAACATGATCATCCTTATCTTAAAGTTGAAAAGACATTTAATATAGCATATATAAAGTATAGATAGATCAAATATATAAAGGACCATTATATATTTATACTGTGAAAATTGTTAAAAATAAAACATTTTTCTATTTATCATCATACTTGCTTATCTGAATCAATCTACTTTATTTTTTTAGTTATTTTTATTTATTATAAATTGTTTTTTTTTTAGCCCAGTTTAAAAACCTTTATTACAGCATGTTATTATAAAGGAACTAAATCACAATCTTTCATGCGCTGAGAGACTCGACATCCATCATATTATATGACCCTGGGTCTTAAATAGCACAGGTTTATTGTAGAAATAGCCAAAAATACAGCGTATGTCCCCAAAAAATTAGGATAATAAGTAAAAATCATGTTCCATGAACATATTTTGTAACGTTTCTACCGTAAATATATGCAAACTCAATTTCTTATTAGTGAAATGCATTGCTAAGAACTTTAATTGGACAACTTTAAAGGCGATTTTCTCAAAGTTTAGATTTTTTTTGCACCCTTAGATTCCAGATTTTTTTAATAGTTGTATCTCAGCCAAATATTGTCCTATCCAACAAACCATACATCAACGGAAAGCTTATTTATTCAGCTTTCAGATACCCTTATGACTGTGGTCCAGGGTCATATATATCTTCTAAATTAAACTCACACAGCAGGAGGCTGATCGTCCTCTTCCACAAACGGCTGGAAACTAGGTTTAGGTGGAGGAACGGCAACACTGAGACCCGATCTGGATTTTAGAGGCATCTGAAATCACAAACAAAACAATGTTTACCACGTAACGAATGCTGATCTGTCAGATAACAGCCACGTTCTCTTTCAAACGCCTCCAAGATGCAAAACTAGTCAGGTAACTGGCTAAACAGGTAACATTAGCATATCGCTCAACTGTCTTACCTTCACGTTGGTCCATTTCTCAGGTTTCTGTTCGTTCTCTTTAGCTCTGGCAGTAGGCGGCGCTGTCCAGATCTCAAACTTGGGCTCCTGCGGCTCGATTTCAGGAGCTTTATTCTCATCAAAAACCATGAGACGACTGTTCTGTTTGGGGCCCAGCGGCTGTTTAAACTGGAGCCCGCGAGCATCTGTGTCACAAAACAACAGCGTGATCGCACCGGATACCTGCATTTAATACTTATTACATAGAAAACTCTCGCTTTAGTTTCGACTGACATCCGATCGAAGCGTTCGCTCTGTTGATGGGAACCACAGCCTTTTTCTTCCCTTTGGCTTTGAGCTCAGCCAGTGTGGATCGCTGAGGCCCTGAAGGTTCTTCATCTTCTTCATCATCATCATCATCGTCGTTCTGTTGATCTGTCATGGATGACATCATCTGTCTGCACGCTCGTGCCTGCAGAGCTCTGGAGATCGACACATTTCATGATGAGATGCAACATTTCAAAGAGACTCAAACTGAGCAAGAATATGCCATTTGCTGCAGATGCTATTATTTGTATGGACAAAAAGTGATAATCAGTAGGGGTGTAAATCGGAGCCTTCAAGACGATTCGATACGATACCGATTTCTTAAGCCAACGATTCGATTATTTTCGATACTTCAGAATTCCCTGTGATACGATGCGATTCGATTCAATATTAGATATTTTTACATGATATCTATTAAGTTTCAAATAAATCAACAAAAATAGTAAATAATTTGCCTTTTATTGAGAATACAGAAACAGTATTCTATTCACATAATGTGTATGTTCCACTAAAGCAGTTGTGCTCAATGCACTGCAAATAGAACAGCAAATATAAGTTACTGCATCTACAAAGTGCAATCAGATAAATTGTAATAAGAAAAAAAAAAAAAAAAAAAAAACTTATAGTGCAGGTCTACTATGGCCAATTAGCCTATTCACCGTTTTAAAAAAGTTTCTTTCATACAAAATTGGTTACATTTTGAAAATACAATTTGCAGCTTATTAAGAGGTAATGGTCACACATCCTCTGCAGTAGATGAACTGCAAATAGAATACTACTCCACAAAATCAGTTCAAAATCATCGCTCTTGAAAGTCAGACAACAATGTGAGGTCTGTGAACATGAACAACATCATAGACGGACTGTGAAACGAAAGTAACGCGTGTGAAGAAGAAGACAGTGAGGTTAGTGCCACCCGCAGCTTAGGAGTAGGTAGTACGCTTAATACATCGGAGCCATAGACAGTAAAAGAAAGGTCGGAACGGATTCTAAAAATAGACAAGTGAACAAACAGGCGGCAAAATAAACACATTAATCGATATTCTTGCGGACGAATCGATGCATTGTATCGGCGGCTGCATAATCGATGCATCGATACGAATCGATTAATATTTACACCCCTAATAATCAGGGTTCGTACAGATACTGTAAAATACAATTTCAGGACTTATCAAGCACTACTTTTTTGATTTTCAAGGACTTCTATCAGAGATCTCACTTATGATTTGATGCTTTCTACCGTTTAAGGAAAAAAATGTAAAAATAAATATAGCAAAACCACTCTAAATTAAAATGTTTCACGATTCACATGGCAAAGTCCTGACCTGAATAATGATTCGCAAACCATCATTTCAGATCAGGACTCAAATCACAACTTATTAAATTAACAAAATGATTAAAGAGCCCACTGTGAACCTACGAACTTAATCAAATGATTCGCACTCCAAAGTCTCGATCTAAGTCAAATGATTAGTAAAAGGAGATTTGAAGTCCAATCCGAATCAAATGATTTAAGTTCTTAACTAAGTCAAATGATTCGCAAACCTGCTCTGAAGTTCTTATGTAAATCAAATGATTCGCTAAACGAGATTTGAAGCACAATCTGAATCAATTGATTAGTGATGCGGAAAGTCTTGATGTAAGTCAAGTGATTCACGATACACAATTTGAAGACTCGATCTGAATCAAATGATTCACAATTCACTGTTCGAAGTCCCGACCTGATTAATGAGTCGCGACCAATCATTTCAGATCAGGACTCCAACTGCGAATCATTTAATTCACAGAATGATTCAAAAACCCACTCTAAAGTTCTGATTTTACTCAAATGATTCATGATTCACACTCCAAAGTCCGGATCTGAGTCAATTGATTCACAATATGCGACTTGAGGTTTAGATCTAAATCAGTTGATTCGCGACACGCAAAGTTCCGATCTAAATAAAATGATTAGCAAAACGAGATTTAAAGCCAGATCTGAATCAATTGATTCGCGACACGCAAAGTTTTGATCTAAATCAAATGATTCATGATACCCGATCTGTGAACTGAATCAATTGAATCGCCATAAAAGTTCAGATCAAAGTCAAATGATTCAAGAACCCGCTCTGAAAGTTCCGATCTAAATCAAACGATTCGCGATACACGACTTGAGATTTGCAAACCTGCTCTAAAGTCCTGATCTAAATCAAGTGATTCGTGATACACGATTTGAAGGCTTGATCTGAATCAAATGATTCGCAATCCGAGCTCTTAGGTTCCGATCTAAATTAAATGATTTGCGTTCCATGCTGAAGTTCCGACCTAAATAATGATTCGCAATCACAAACCATTATTTCAGATCAGGACTTGGTGCGCAGTTCGCAAATCATTCAATTTACAGAATGATTCAAGAACACGCTCTGAAGTCCAGATCTGAATCAAATGATTTGCGATACGCAGTTCGATTGAACCGCTTCGAAGAAGTAAATCATGTTGCGACACAATAGGTTTTAAAATCATAAGAGATGACGAAATTCAAAAAACAAATGGCTCTTTTAATTTGATCTGATTTTACTAGTGAATCACTTGAAATGAAAAGAAGTCACGAGTTTGAATCAATCGGAGTGGTTCCAGCTTAAATGAATCATTCAGTTGATTTTTAGTTCATCTGTTCCTCATTATGCATCTTCATCCATGTTTACACAACACTGTCAGCACCACTACTGGCTTAGTTCGATAGTTTATGACATTAACTGAAATAAGCCAAAAAACTTAATTTTTGATTGAGAGATGAAAATAAATGTTCCAAAAAAAAAAAAAATAAATAAAAAGTGAGACGTTTTAGAGGCTCGGGAAGATCCTTCCTCCACTGAGGAACAGGGAAAGTAAAGCTTCTGGAAACAAACGTTCCTCAAAACACCCTGATGATCAGATTTGAGATTCATGGGGAATCAAATAAAGCCAAGCTGCTTCAGTCCAGTGAGTGTCCATCCCCTTAATACACAAAATATTCATTGGAAGCTTCCTAACCTGTGAAACACATGTAGTTTCTCTACAGGATCTGCTCCACACTTGATCCCGTCCTGAAAGACACTGTCAGCCATCTTTATATTTCCCCTCTTCTCGTACTCTTCAGACCAGGCGATGTAAAGAGCGGCTTGCATGGTTCCGATTCCTTGAGCTTGCATGTAGCGGTAGACATCCATCGGTTCAGAACAGCCCTCCGCCTGCGAGGAAACAGAAACAAGCATGTTTAAAACACTGTAAAGTCATCTGAATGCTCATTAAGAAGGTTTGTGACTCACAAAATCGATCCAGAGCTCAACGTAGCGAACGTCATTGTGATATTTCTTGTCGGCAGTGAAGCGTGTAACAGCTCTTTCGAGAAGCACTGATAAATTACTCTCCTTTCCACCCTGTGGAAACGTCTGCTTTGTCCATTTTATGTACCTGCATTTACAAAAATACGAATTATGCATGATTTGCATATCAAAAGTCAACATCCTCTGCAATTGTCATCGTAATAATCCATACCTGACCCAAACATCTAAAGGATCGTCTCCATCGTACAGCCGCAGCTCGGACTCAAATGCTCTGAAATAGACAGATATAGCTATTAATGAATTGTTCTGAAACAGGTCTATAGTTGAGTTAAAACATCACGTACTGTTTTTGCTGATTGAGGGCCGTGTGGTTTCCCTCCTGCTGCTGAGACAGAGCCTGGTGCAGGGCCGATACGGAGCGACCTTGTCTCAAAGGCTGGATGTTTTCTTTACACAATTCCCATTCGGCATCACACACTGCCATGGCTGGAGAAACAGATCTGGAAGAAGAGGAACAACTTATGACTTATGATACTGAATGGTTAACCTAGTCATATACACTACCAGTCAAAAGTTTTTGAACGGTAAGATTTTAAAGCAGCATTTATTTGATCCAAAACACAGCAAAAGCAGTAATATTGCGAAATATTTTTAACTATTTAAATGAACTGCTTTCTATTTGAATATATTTTCAAATGTAATTTATTCTTGTGATCAAACCTAGATTTTCAGCAACATTACTCCAGTCTTCAGTGTCACATGATCCTTCAAAAATCATTCTAATATGCTGATTAATTTGCTCCTCAATTTCTTTTTAAATAATTTGTAATATTTAAAACTATTTTTTCAGATTTTTTTAATGAATAAAAAGATCAGCATTTATGTGAAATAAAAAGCATTTGTAACATTATACACTATGCCATTTAAGAGCTTGGAGTCTGTATCATGTTTTTTTTTTGGGGGGGGGGAGAAATGATAGAATTTAATACTTTTATTTAGCAAGTATACTTTCAATTGCTCAAAAGCGATTAAAGAAGATATTTATAATCTAACAAAAGATTTCTACTTCATATACATGTTGTTTTTCTGAACTTTCTATTAATCAAAGAAACCTGAAAATAATTGTACTCGGCTGTTTTCAGCATATTAATAATGTTTTTTGAGCAGCAAATCAGAATATTTAAATGATTTCTGCAAGGTTCATGTGACATTGGAGACTGGAGTAATGATGCTGAAAATTTAGCTTTGATCACAGAAATAAATTCAATTTTAAAACATACTCAAATTGAAATCAGCTATTTGACATAGTAAAAATATTTCAAAATTTTAGTGTTTTTGCTGTACTTTGAATCAAATAAATGCAGGCTTGGTGAGCAGAAGAGACCTCTTTTAAAAACATTAAAATCGTACTGTTCAAAAACGGTTGCATGGTAGAGTATATACCATGGTAAAGTACCCAATGTCATAAAAACCTAAAAAAAACTGCATCAAATCAAAGCTATTAAAGAGATAAACCAGTAAATAAGGACAAAACGCTCAGCTAAGTCAATCTGCAAAACAAAACACATCTGTGAAGCACATAAAACAAATAGGACTTACATTTTCCAAACAGAAATCTCCTTAAATGTTTCTCTTCTTCAAACCAGGCGTCTTTAAAAAGCAAAACTGCACGAATGTGCGTTTATTTGATATATTTCTTGATCTTGCAAGATTGTGTTGTCTCTTCGTGTTCACGTTGACGGCGCAAAAGACATTTGAACAAAAACCGGAAGCGCGCCAATGAGATTCTGATTGGGCGAGGCGCTCACGTGACCACGCGACAGCCATTTAGAGCGTCTCTAAAATAATAACAGGCTATTATTATTTTTTTTTAAATAAACACAAGTGTTTGTATTTTTAATGTGTTATAATAGCGATAGTGTTTTCTGACCGTTATTTTTGTTCGCCATACATTTTGACAATATGCAAACGCGTTGGCGTTATGTTGCATGCTGGGAAAACGAGTTTTACTTGTGTGTTTTAATTTTAATAGTTTTGAATGTTCCATTCGTGATTAATTTTAAGACACTTTAGGTAATTATTTTAATGTCTAAAAACCCTTTTACACTATTCCGCATGTATTGATCCTTTCAAACTATTAAAGCTGTCAATGCTGCAATCGAGAAAACTACATTTCCCTTCACATCCCAGTTCTCACAGCGCTTCCTGTGTTTACATGCTCTGATTCAAGAGAAGCGTCATTGATAGAGTGCATCTGAAATCGCAACATAAACTAAATGTATGCTTTTAGTTATTACTATCTTAAGCATTTAAAGAGCCACACTGGCGGAGCCCGGTCTGTTTTTATGTTTCCCTGAAGAATCTCAATATGGATAATCGCTGTTATGGCTGTACATCAAAGTTCACTCTCTTCAGAAAAGAGGTTAGCGCTTATAAACACAGTTAATTTCATTTCACCACCTTTATTGAAAGTATTTGACTTGGTTTTGTGTTTTTGCAGCTGGGTTGTAAAAGCTGTGGCCGTTCTTTTTGCTCTGGGTGTCTGACATTCAATGCTGTGGTGCCAAAATATGGAAATAGCCAGCAGAAAGTCTGCAAACAGTGTTTTGGAAACCTAACAAGGTCTGGAAACCAAACACAGTTCATATTCCGACTAAAAACTAGTTTTACACTACCAGTCAAAAGTTTTTGAACAGTAAGATTTTTAATGTTGTTTAAATAAGTCTCTTCTGCTCACAGAGCCTCCGTTTATTTGATTCAAAGTACAGCAAAAGCAGTAAAATTGTGAAATAGTTTTTACCATTTAAAATAACTGCTTTCTATTTGAATACAATTTAAAATGTAATTTATTCCTGTGATTTCAAAGCTGAACTTTCAGCATCATTACTCCAGTCTTCAGTGTCACATGATCCTTCAGAAATCAGTCTAATATTCAGATTTTCTGCTCAAAAAATACATTTTTATTAATATTATGTTGGAAACAGCTAAATAGATTTTTTCAGATTTCTTAGATGAATAGAAAGTTCAGAAAAACAGCATTTATCTAAAAGATAAATATTCTGTAGCATTATAAATGTCTTTATCGTCACTGTTGATTTATTTGACTCCAAGCTTTTGAATGGTATAGTGTATAATGTACCAAAAGCTTTATATTTCAGATAAATTCTGATCTTTGGATTTTTCTATTTATCAAAAAAATCCTTAAAAATATCCTCAACTGTTCAAAATTGAAAGCAATAATAATAAAAAGTGTTATTTGAGCAGCAAATCAGCATATTAGAATAATTTCTGAAGAATCATGTGACACCGAAGAAGTAATGATGCTGAAAATTCAGCTTTGAAATCACAGGAATAAATTACATTTTAAAACATATTCAAATAGAAAGCAGTTAATTTAAATAGTTAAAAATATTTCGCAACATTACTGCTTTTGCTGTGTTTTGGATCAAATAAATGCTTCTTTAAAAAAAAAACATTAAAATCTTACCTTTCAAAAACTTTTGACTGGTTTTTGACAGTTGTTTTTGTGCAGTTCAGGCAACCAGAATGATGCTGGCAGATGGTCTCCACCTGAAAACTACAAAAAGTAAGATTCTGTAAGCATCACATGGGAATTGCACCTGTCTGCCAATGCAATAAAACTAATTTGGTGGCATTTCGCAGACGAGTTGCTGCTCTTGAAGCCAAACAAGCTCAGCAGAATCAGCCTTCCAGACCTGCAGGAGGAAAAAGCAGCAACGTGAGTCTGGTTTCAACCAAAGGTCTCAGTAAAGAGGACCAGATCATCGCAGAACGACTCAACAAGCTGAAAGAGGAGACCAAGCCAAGTAAGATCTGTCCAAATCCGCAGCTAGATCCACAAATGTCAACTGCTTGATTGTTTATATTGTCATAAAACGTGACTATATTATCATCCAGCTCTAATCTGCAAAATGCAATTATAAGATATTAAGATATTATAAACGTTAACATTATTATTTTCAGCTGCTTGCAAACATTTTGAGACGTATTGCTTGATATTTGGCTTCATTCAAGATATCTGAGAACCAGAGATGATATTTTTCATTTTGTGTAAAATTATCCTTGTACAGTGATTGCTCAAAGGCTCACTGTTTATTTTTACATTAAAAATAAATAAGTAAAAAAAAAAATAATGTGACATGACTTTCAGTCATTAGTACTTGATTAAAATTCATGCTGTACCTTGAATGCATTAATGCAAAAAACAGTGTAAACATTTAAAAAAAACTGTTTAATATGAATTAAATATTAAATAAATAAATGAGTACGTGAATACAAAATATTAATAAAATAAATTGCAAAATTTTGATTGAATTAAATAAATAAATAAAAATAAAGATTAAATATGTAATAATATTAATGAATAGAAGCTAAATACTTTCCAAATAATATTGTAGGCAGATTTATAATATTAATTTACAATGTTGTTAAATATTAAATAAATATTAAATAAAAATGATTATCTTAAATCTTAAAACATTATAATTATGTTCAAGTAATAATAACAATAATACTAAAAGCCAGGGTTATTATACAATTAAATAAAATGAACTTTAATGTGTAAAGTTAATAAAAATAAACGTATACATACTTCAACTAAAATAAAAATGAATAAACACTCAGTTAAAAAAATATAAAGTACATTGCAAAATTATTTTGCTATTTTGCAAAATTGTTATTTTAGTATCACTGACATTCTATTTTTTTTTTTTTTACGTTTTAGCCTTTTTTTTTTTAAATATTAAAAAAAATACCAAAAAATAGCTTAAACTTTAACTCTAATTAAAATGAAAACAGAAATAAATACTAATTAAAAAATGTATAGAAATAGAGTCTTAGTGATACTAAAATAACACTGGTAAAACTTTATTTTGCAATATGTGACCCTGGACCACAAAACCAGTCTTAAGCCGCTGGGGTATATTTGTAGCAATAGCCAAAAATACATAGTATGTGTCAAAATTATTGATTTTTCTTTTATGTCAAAAATCATTAGGAAATTAAGTAAAGATCATGTTCCATGAAGATTTTTTGTAAAATTCCTACTGTAAATATATCAAAATGTAATTTTTGATTAGTAATATGCATTGTTAAGAACCTAATTTGGACAACTTTAAAGGTGATTTTCTCAGTATTTAGATTTTTTTGCACCCTCAGATTCCGGATTTTCAAATAGATGTATCTCGGCCAAATATTGTCATGTCTTAACAAACCATACATCAATAGAAAGCTTATTTACTGAGCTTTCATATTATATATACATCTCAGTTTTGTAAAATTTAACCTTATGACTGGTTTTGTGGTCCAGGGTCACATATTATAAACATATTAAACTAATGATAATAATAACCGATTTATTTAATATAACACCTTTAAAAGTTGACCCGATGTGTCTCTCTGTCCTATCAGAGTCCATACCGTCAGAGAAGGATTTGGAGTCTCGTCTTGCTGCATTAAAAGCCCCGATTCAGCCTGTGCCATCAGCTAAAGACATGGAGGAGCGTCTGGCTGCCTTACAGGGACGACCATCGCCTTCTCAAGACCCACCGCCTGTAATTACAATATCAGCTTTACCTTGACATGTTCTGTTGACATAACAATGCAGATTAATGTGGATGTTTAATGTGTGCAGGTTCATCAGCCGCCGGACCGCAGGACTCAGACAGAACAGGCCAATGATTTGATCACCCAGATGACAGAGGAAGTTGCTATTGATAACCAGAATCCATCTTTAGAGGGTACTTTCACCATTTATGATTGCCTGCTTTATTCTTGGATGTAAAGTTTAATATCCTGATTTAGTTTTATTATCATTAATGCATTGCAGTTTCGTTGTGCGCATTAAAATTGGTTTTAGGACACAAGATGAATGATAAAGCATCTTGATTGTATTAAACAATGAACATTAAATAGTTTCATAAAGCAATAAGCATCACAAAGCCATATGTTAGAGTGATTTTACTGTTGTTAAGACCAGACACTATAGGCAAAACCACTTATTTGGGGCAAATTTGCTTCTATAAAATGTCTAATTTAGGACTAGGCCAAAGAAAGCATCCAAAACACTAATTTAAGCATCTTATCGATTGCATCTGTAAAGTTCAATTACAATTCAAAGGCTAAGTGTTTTTTTTTTTCTCCACTTCAGCATCACTTACACTATTTTATTTTATTTTACTTATTTATTTATTTATTTTTTAGATTATTTTATAATTTTTTTTTATTCCTATCTGTATTGTGAAGAAGTTTAAAGGGGTTTGTTCATATATCATTCACTTTAAATAACATTTTATTTTTAAATATATTTATTCTGTCTGTTAAATAAAAATTGAAATAATTTGAAAAAACAAAACTATAACAATTTCATTAAAATAATCACACTTAGGCTAATAAAAAAAAAAATAATAAATAAATAAATAAAAATATTTATAAAAATAAATAAAAATAAATGAAATTAAAATGTATTAAAATTAGAATAAAACGATTTAATTAACAAATAAATAATACATCTAACTGTACAATACTATAGTGAGTAGAAAAATATTATATGTGACTTAATAGAAACTAAAAATTTTCCAAATAATATTTTTGTCATAATATGAATGTATAATAATTATCTTAAATCTTAAAATAGTATAAAATATTACTAAAATGTCACTTGAAAAAAAATGAACTTTACCCGAAATATAATAAAATAAAAGGAAACTTTAACATATTTTAAAGTTTGTTCATATATCATTTATTTCTATTTTATTGATTAAAAATGTTGACAGAATTTTTTGATTTATTGAATGATAAAAAGAGGACAATCAAAAGTGCCCTCTGTAAAAACTGTTATATGTCAACAATATCAACAAGAATTTTGAACCTGGCTTGATTCAATGATCAGGTTTCTGTTCTGGAAAGTATGCGAATGAATGCATATTTAATTACATACTGTCTCATTTGCATACATAAATATAGCATTTCAGAAAGCTTGTAGTGCAAAGCATGTGATTAGTCAGCTTGGGAAATTATGATGATTTTCTTTTCTTAATATTCCTGAATTTTGCAGATGCAGACGGACCATTAAACGATCTTAATAAACAAGAAGGCGGTGGTGTGAATGAGAACGTGGATGACGGAGAGCTGTCAGTCAAACAGCTGGAGGCGGAGAAGAACCGTGTGATGGAGGAGGCCATGCAAGAGCTGAAGAAAGACAAACACAGCGAACAGCAGATGCTGGAGATGGCCAAAAGACTGGCTTTACTGCAGGGACGGGATCCAGAGCAGGGTGCGTTCACATCCGGAGACATGCAACCAGCTTTAGCTCTCACTAGTTGAAGTCTTATGTTCCTAATTAAAACTATAACAAATGAGATTGCAAGGATGTCAGATCAGCAATCATCATTCTTTAGGTTGAATGCAGGTTGTTGCTTCTTATGCAGTTTGCTTTCTTAAAGTTGTCTAGGTGTTTCTGACAAAAATAGCTATTGAACAACAAAAAAAATGGATGTTGTCGGATGTTGTTATATCACAAGAGAAGCAAGCTATGGCATTTTTATTGAAGATTACAGTCAAAAATGTTTAAAAAAATGAAGACCTAAAAAAATCTATCATGGAAAAAAATTAATAGATGAATCATTCACAAGAAGTAACATGCCGTATAAATTAAATGGGCTCACTTTCATGCTTAAATGCATGTTTTTGGTCTAAAGGAAAGTCTAAAAGTGAACAATTCGTTAGTTCAAAATAGTTTTATATTTTCCTCACAGTCAAAATCTAATAACTTTCTCCACCTTTGACTCACATTTTCTTAAGGCTTCATTGCAGGGAAAAGTAGGAGAGAATGCTCTCAGATTAATGTTACGTAATGGAAGTTAAATGCATTGTGAATCTGCTTCATGTTGTCTTATAATAGATGTGTAACACAGCAATGTTTCTGTGTGTTTGTTTAGTCAGACTGTCCGATTTCCAGCAGCCTGAAAGTGATGAGGAGACGGAGGAAGAGGCCATCAGCAGGGTGATGAAACAGGTCTGTGATATTTATAATATCAAAACAAGAAGTCCTACAATTAGTCTTTGTCTTTGATGTCTGTGGATCCATCTAGAAATCACAAGACATGTTTACAGTGAAACTAAAAAGTCAACACTCTAAAGCATTGCAATGATATAGAATTATGAAAATATGACATTAAGTCAACTATGCGATAAATAGTCTTATTATGACATAAAAGTAAAAAATTATGAATACTAAGTCATAATTATGAGGCAGAAAGTAGACATTATGATATACTAAGTCCACTCAGAGATAAAAAGTTATGATCTAAATGTAAAAAATTACATATGTCATAACTATGAGAGAGTCAGCATTGACATAAAAACTCCAAATTATAAATAACTAAGTCAACTATAATATAAATAGTCCTAATTATGACATAAAAATAAACAATTGTAACATAAAAGTCAAAATAATGAAATACTAAGTCAACTATGAGATAGTCAACATTGTGACATAAAAACTCAAAATTATAAAATACTAAGTCAACTAAAGTAAATTATTATGACATACTAAGAGATCAAATGTCAACTACGAGATAAGTGACATAATGATGTTCTAAAAATAAAAATGTACATACCAAGTCATAACTATGAGGAAAATAGTCGACATTACGACATAAAAACTCAAACCTATGATGAAGAACTAAGTCAGCTATAATATAAATATTCCTAGTTATGACATAAAAATAAACAATTACAACAAATTAAGTCAAAATTATTAAATACTAAGTCAACTATGACAGTAAAAGTCAACATTATGGCATAAAAGTCAAAATTGTGAAAACAAACTAGTCAGCTATATTATAATTAGTCCGAATTATGACACAAACAATTGTAACATATTAAGTCGAAATTATGAAATACTAAGTCAACTATGAGATAAATAGTCAACATTATGACATAAAAACTTAAAATTATAAAATACTAAGTCAACTAAAGTAAATTATTATGACATACTAAGAGATAAAATGTCAACTACAAGATAAGTAGTCATAATAAAAAATTAAAAAAAATTGACATACCAAACAATAACTAGGAGATAAATAGTCAACATTATGACATAGCACTTCAGAATTTTGAGTTTTTAAGTCAACTATAATATAAATGGTCCTACTTATGACATAAAAAACAAACAACTGTATTATATTAACAAGTCAAAATGATGACATGAAAGATCAAAGTTATGAAATAACTGAGATAAATACTCATAATTATGATATGAAGAAAACAAATATGACATATCAAATCATAATTATGACTATAAAAGTTGATCTCAAATGCTAAATCATAATTATGGTAGTGTAGGCTATATAAACCTGTTATTTTAAGCTGTGGCACTTTGCATAACAACCACCAGATGTCGCTGTTTAGACATCCATCAGAATTTTCAATTTTCAATTTAAAGGCCTTGTGTGTGTGTGTGTGTGTTTTTTTTGTGTCACTCGTTCAGTTATCAGAGGAAGCAGCTATAGATGAGGCCAGCGGTTATAACATCCCACCAGAGCTCAGCGGCCCAATGAACAGAGAGAAGGAGACGTTCAGCTGGAAGCCGGTAACAGCCTTACACACGTGCATCTCACAAACACATGCTGATGATGGCCAGTGTGCCTTCAACAAAATAAACTTCTTCTGAGTTGTCTGAACTGTGCATTATTTATCCATTTGTATTCAAGCTCTCAGCCTCAAGGTCTAAATCAAAGCCAGCCGCTACTGTCTCACGGATCCAGCGCTCAAAAGATGAAAATAGTGATGATGACGATGATGAAGAGCTGCCGTGGTGCTGCATCTGTAATAAGGACGCCACCATTCGCTGTCACACGTGTGAGCGGGATCTGTACTGCGCCCGCTGCTTTAGGTACAAAGGGTGACGCTCGTCTCATTTCTCATTAGTGTTCACTAAGATGAGAATCACTAGTACTAGTATAATACATATTCAGGTTGAATGACAAGAAGTCCTCAAATTCGTAATCATAAACTTGAAGGTGGACTTTTCTGACCACCCTAGCAACCACACAGAATATCCTAACCCCAAAGCAATGTTTTTAATAATTCTTTACCTTTTCAATTTACATTCAGTTTACAAAAAAAAAAAAAAAAAAACAGTCAGGCTTTGGTAAATCAGAATAATGAGATAAAAAGTTGGAATTATGAGATACTAAAGTCATAATTATCAGATGAAGTTGAGATATAGAGTTATAATTGACAAAAAAAGTCAAAGTCAAAATTATGAAATACTAGGTCATAATTATGAGATACTAAAGTCATAATTATCAGATGAAGTTGAATATGAGATAATAGGATAAAAAAGTATGACCAAAAATTTCAAAAAGTTGAGATCATAAGATAAGTCAGGCTTTGGTAAATCATAATTATGACATAAGTAAAAAATTATGAAATACTAGGTCATAATTATGAGATAAAAAGTTGGAATTATGAGATACTAAAGTCATAATTATCAGATGAAGTTGAGATATAAGATCATATCAGATGAATATGAGATATGAAGTTATAATTGACAAAAAAAAGTCAAAGTCAAAATTATGAAATACTTGGTCATAATTATGAGAAAAGTCAGGCTTTAGTAAATCGTAATTATGACATAAGTCAAAATGCTGAAATACTATGTCTCATAATTATGAGATAAAAAGTTGGAATTATGAGATACTAAAGTCATAATTATCAGATGAAGTTGAATATGAGATAAAAGGATAAAGATTTATAACCAAAAAAACTCAAAGTTGAAATTATGAACACTAAGTCGTATTTATGAGAAAAGTCAGGCTTTGGTAAATCGTAATTATGACTTAAATCAAAATTATTAGATACCAAATCATAATTATCAGATGAAGTTGAGATATAAGATCATATCAGATGAATATGAGATATGAAGTGTTAATTGACAAAAAAAGTCAAAGTCAAAATTATGAAATACTTGGTCATAATTATGAGAAAAGTCAGGCTTTGGTAAATCATAATTATGACATAAGTCAAAATTATGAAATACTATGTCTCATAATTATGGGATAAAAAGTAGAAATTATGAGATACTAAGTCATAATTATCAGATGAAGTTGAATATAAGATAAAAGGATAAAAAATTATGACCCAAAAACTCAAAAAGTCATAATTATGAGAAAAGTCAGGCTTTGGTAAATCAGAATTATGACATAAATCAAAATTATGAAATACTAGGTCATAATTATGAGATAAAAAGTTGGAATTATGAGATACTAAAGTCATAATTATCAGATGAAGTTGAATATGAGATAAAAGGATAAAAAATTATGACCAAAAAACGTTGTAATTATGAGAAAAGTCAGGCTTTGGTAAATTGTAATTAAGACATTAGTCAGAATTATGAAATACTAGTGAATGCTAATACTAAATAGTGCTAATTATTAAATCAAAAGCTGAAATTGTGGCATACTAAGTCAGAATTATGAGATAAAAAAAACATAATTATCAAATAAAAATAAAAAGTTGAAAAGTCATAATTATGACAAAAAGTAAAAATGATTAATTACTAAGAAAGAGAAATGGACATAATTATATAAAAAGTCAACGTTATGATCTAAAACTTATTCCAGAACAAGTTGAAAAGTTGCAATTATGACAAAGAAGTCAAAGTTATGATATACTGTCATAATTATGAGATTAAAAACATTTAAATTATGAGATACTAAGTCATAATTAACAGATGAAGATGAAGAATATGAGATACAAAGTCAAGAAGTTTAAATTATGACATACTATGTCATAATTATGAGATAAATAGCCAAAAAAATTGAAATTATGACCTAAAAAGTGATAATTATAAAAGTCAAAATTATGATATAATAAAATGTTGAGAAGTCACAATTATGACAAAATGTCAAAACGATTAATTCCTAAGTCATAATTCTGAGATAAATGGCCATAATTATGATAAAAAGTCAAAGTTATGATAAGGTCATAATTATGACTTCAAAAGTTGGTAAATTGTAATTATGACATGAGGGATAAGTATAGATTATGATAAATCATAATGATCACATAAGTCAAAATGATGATCTAGTTAGTCATAACTGTGAAATAAAGTCCAAATTTGGACCTCCTAAGTCATAATTATGAGATAAAAAGTCATAATCATCAGATAAAAGGTCAAAGTTATGACCTAAATGGCTGCGGTAAAGAGTTATGACTGATTATGATTATGATTTACCCAATCATTTTTTTCTTATGTGGTGAAATGTGCTTCCATACTAAATAGTTTTTTCAGACTTTATGGCACATCTTCCTCCTGTCAGATTTAATATTTTGACTCTCAGGTTGAACGTTAGTCTGAATTTTAACTCATTCAGGAATCATTCACTGGTTTTTTTCCATGAGATCTTGCCGAGTGAAGTGCGCTGCGTTTTGCCATACTGTACGTACAATATTAATCAGTGTCTTCTCTCTCTCTCATTCTGCCACAGGGAAGGTCACGACAAATACGACAGAAAAGAGCATCACACTTCCTCATATACGGCCCCAAAGAAAGGCAAGAAGAAAACATGAAACCTCCATGAGCAGCCGTAGAATTTAGGTGAATAACTTATTTAGTTTAGCCAACAGAAATTAATAATGTCGCTTAAATGTGTTTATGAAACACAGCAGCCTTAGACTTAAGATTCAACATCTTCAAATGATTTTAGTATCATGGTTGGCGGAATTAATAGACTCTTGAAAGATTGACAAATGATTGTAAATATAAAACTGGACTTAAAACTTCAATAAAACACTTGGAACGATAGCAGGTCATGTGCTTTAGAGAACTAGTTAGTGTTTTATTGTTTTACCAGCATCTCATCTGTGTTTTGCATTATATCCGTTGTGAAGCAACTCGCTCTCATTCATTTACACACTAATCTCTAACAGATGTTTTTGAATGAATGAATACTGTAGTCTCTAAACTCGTAAACGATCACGCTTCTCCGTTTTGCTTGTTATTAGTAAAGTTGTGATATTTGGCACACTGGTAGAGGACAGTCTCAACATTAACCATAGCAAGTTTGGAGTCTCTAACTCAAACTCTCTAGCGCCACCCCTTGTCCAAACTTTCACTTTCTTTATGCTAATTACCTTTGAACCATAAGGCACAGAATCAATATTTTTTTTCTCAGAATCCTTGGCTCATGCAGAGTCGAATTAGGTGCAAAATTCAAAAATCATAAGGTTTAGTTTTTTCTATTTTCAATTGTTCGAAAAAACTACTTTTTGGAACTCGTCCTATACGGGTTGTCTGATTTTCACCAAAATTGGCTCAGATCAGCTTCAGACCATGCTGGCAAAAAGTTATGGAATTCAAGTTGGTTAGTTGCACCACTCTTGAGTAACACGCAAACGAATTCTGCGAAAAGTGCGCAAAAATGGATACAAGGCTATATCTCCACAACGGTTTGACGTATTGAGACCAAACTTGGTGTGTGTTACAACAAGCATGACTTGAGGCTATCTGCAGTGTTTCGGCACAGTGCTACCTAGTGGTCAGGTGATTTGTTGCTTATAGCTTCTCAATGGTTTGGCCAAAAACCACCAATGTCAGCCATTGTGGGCGTCGGCTATTTTGAATTTTGTAGTAAAATGCTATATTTTACGAACGCATTGACGTATCATTACAAAACTCGGTATGGGTCATCAGCACGATGCCCTGAAGGAGCCTACAAAAAGTTTCGAGCCAGCACCAGCTAGTGGTAAAATCAAATATTCACATGCTTATAACTTTGGTTGTGGTCGACTTGTTTTCACGGGAGTCACCTTTTTTTTCTATTAATTAATAATGTCATAAAATGCTTTATTTTACAAACACATTGACGTTATGAAACTGAAAATGAAAATGTGTCTTCGGCACCATGCCCTGACAGTGCTCAAAAAGTTTGGTGGCAGTGCCACCTAATAAATAAATTGTAAAAAATGCTACTTCTGATGAGTATGGCTTATTGTAATGAAAGCAATCTCAATATATTCCTTGGGTCATGCCGAGAACATTAATACCAATTATGGCAAAATTGGCCAAACCTCCTGTCCGCCATATTGATTTATGTTGAAAACCTACTTTTTCGAACTCCTAGACCGTTGGTCCGATTTTCACCAAATTTGATTTGGATTATCTTCAGACCATGCTGACAAAAAGTTATAGATTTCGTGTCAATATAGGAAACCGTTTTCGTTTAACGCATCAACGAATTTGCTGAAAAGATGCCAAACTGAAGCTGTAGCAAAGTTTTGAGATATTTGCACCAAATTTTGTATGTGGCATTGTCACCTCACACTGATTACACCACATCAACTTGATAACAGCGCCACCTATTGGTCAAGAGTAATAAAACTTTCTAATAATTTGCTAATAATGCTATTGATTGCATTAGCTTGTTGTATTGAAACTGGTCTCCAAATATTCCTTGGGTCATGCCGACAACATAGATGCAAATTATGCCAAAGTTGGCCAAACTTCCTGTTCGCCATATTGATTTATGTTATAAACCTACTTTTTCGAACTCCTCCTAGACTGTTAGTCCGATTTTCACCAAAATCAAGTCAGATCATCTTCATACTGTGCGAACAAAAACTTATGGATTTCATGTTGATGGATGAAACCGTCTTTGTGTGTGCCTTTGTAACCTCACACTAAACACACTACATCAATTTGATAACAACGCCACCTGTTGGTCAAAAGTGATAAGCCAATAAATCATATTATTAGGAGTTCTACATAATTTTTTTGTCCTTTTGACTGAAATCATCTTAAAATGCCTTCCTCTACTCATTGTTGATCTGGTATTCCATGCCATGCTTAGCTCCTTATTTTGCCTTTGGTGTGCTTGCAGCTATATTTTGTTTCTGTTTCTACAGAATCTGATCTGGAATCAGCTTGTTTTCTTAATGTTTTTATTAGAGGCTGTTCTGAGCAGCTCTTTATGTTGCGTCTTCTCTTTGCTGGTATTTCCATGTTGTCATGAATAATTTAAAGTGCGAGTACTGAGGGTGAGTAGAGCGCTGTCAGAGACGTATGACAGGAAGTCCAGTGCATTAGTGTTCAATACTGACATTTAAGACGCTACATGACTATCGCCTTGTAATTGCTGCATTCTTGTGGGTGATTTATCTGTTGACATCAGCATTGGTAGAGATAACAAAAAGACTAAATAAATGGAAAAATTAAATGTACTAAGTGTGTTTTGTGTGTGTGTTAGTTGAAGCATGTAGTGGCACATCAGCTTTTTCACTGAGTGACATCATTAACGTGTGTGTGTGTGTGTGTGTGTGTGTGTGTGTGTGTGTGTGTGTGTGTGTGTATATACAGTAAACCAGTGTTTGTCCTTCAGCCCCACATACATTCTGCCAAGACGTATTCATGATCTAAAAAGTCCTTTAGACATGGATTTTACTTATTATTTGGATTTACTTATTATTATTATTATTGTATTTACTGTATTTATTATTATTATTATTTATTTTTAATTTGGAGCATTCTGTACTGTATTTTTAAAAATATATATATATATTTTTGTTTTATTACATTATTTTGAGCATTACACCTTAATTTTATTTTACCTTTATTTTATTTAGAGCATTACACCTGTATTTTATTATATTATTTTATTTTTTTGCTTTATTTTATTTTGAGCATTACACATTAATTTTATTTTATTTAGAGGATTGCACCTGTATTTTATTATATTTGATTTTACTTCATTTTATTTTGAGCATTACACTTGTATTTTTATTTATTTATTTATTGCTTTACTTTATTTTGAGCAATAGACCTGTATTTTATTCTATAATTCTATTTTACATTATTTTATTTTGAGCATTACACCTGTATTTTATTATATTATTTTATTTTACTTAAATGTATTTAGAGCATTACACCTGTATTTTATTTTATTTTTTGCCTTTATTCTATTTAGAGAATTGCACCTGTATTTTATTATATTATTGTATTTTGAGCATTTCACTTGTATTTTATTATATTATCATTTTATTTTATTTTACTTTATTTTATTTTGAGCATTACACTTGTATTTTTATTTATTTATTTATTTGCTTTTACTTTATTTTGAGCGTTACGCTTGTATTTTATTTTACTTCTGCCTTTTTATTTTATTTGACTTTATTTCATTTAGAGTATTACACCTTTATGTCTTATTTGTTTTCCTATTACTTTACATTTTTACTTTATTTAGAAAATTATGCCAGTATTTTATTATTTCATTATGTTTTATTTTATTTTATTATGAAAAGTCCCCCTGTATTATTCTTTTTATTTTAATTTTTGCTTTATTTTATTTAAAGCATTACTCCTCCATTACACTTATTTTAATTTATTTATTTAATTTTTTTCTGTATTTTATTTAGAAAATGACACCTGTATTTTATCATTTTGTTTTACTTTATTTTACTCTATATTTCATTTATTTCATTTAGAGTATTACACCTGTATCACCACAGAAAACATCTGAGGTTAATGACTAAACCGAGAAATGCAACATAAAAGTTAACTTTCAACACCTATCTTTATCTTTTATTACCACTACATGCACTTTTGCTTTCTCCAGCTTCCTGTTGCTTACATGCCTGTTATATCATGTTTTATCATTCACTAACCTCACACATTGGAGTTTATTTTTGTTAGACTGTGTTTTTTGTACTTAATATAATTCAAAAGTACTTTAAAAGCTTTACTCATATGTATATACACATGGAAGGAATATTCTGGGTTATAGACAGAATCAGTGACATTCTGTTGATTACCAAAGTCAGTAAGTTTATAAAAACACATGAAAAATGATTAAAGACACATATTTTACTCTTTATAGATTGTATCAAGTGTTTTACCCAGAATATCTCACACTTATATCACAGTATTAATTGTCATTCAGTGATATCTCTGTTTTAGAACTGAAATCAGACAGCGGCAGAATGTAAGAAAGATATCCTGGATTCTGAATTTATTAACACTGTATCTGTGCTCTTCATCTAAAATCTTGAAAAGAAATTGTTTATTATTACATACAACACTTGTCAGAACAAAATATATATATATATAAATAGAGAACAAAATGTGCATGTCACAAAAAACAACAACATCTGGTTTGAGTAATAATAGGCAATACAGTTTATCTGCAATGCCGGAGAAATGTCCAGAATTATTAGTGGTCAAAAACACTGTTTCATTGACCCGTGTGTGCGGTGAACTATAGAAACATCCACAGACAGACGCGCAGCGCTCTACAGACAGGAGGGGTGGTGGGCGGGGCTTGTCGCTGGAGGCGGGGCTTGTTGTTTGGTTGTGGGCGGGGTCAAGTGGTTCACGTTATCTTGAAAAATCCAGCCTGTGACCTAATACTATTTCTTCAGAGATCCTGACATCTTCCGCAGTCCTTTCATCCGGTAGAGCAGCCCGTTGATAAAGTCCTGCGGTCAGAAATACATCCTGGTTAAGGTTTATATAGCTGTTAACTTCCTATGAAAAACTGGCAGTTAAACCATATATTGTAATGTACTTGTAACTTACAGTTTAGCTATTAAAAGCTTTTATAGATGCACTTTCTTTTATTAAGGCTTACATTTTAAGCTTAAATTTGTATATAAAATGTACATTTGTTTGGATTACACAGCTAACATTACAAAAACTAATACATTTAGTGATGTGATGTGTATTTGTCAGACAAACATAAATGAAATTTCTGTAATACTGCTATAAACTGAACATGTATATTTTAAATATACAATAACCAGTTTTATGTTTTATCATCAGTAAATCCAATATATTTCCAATAAATTTCATATTTAACCATGTTCATAGTTTTAAACCGAATAAGTGGCATTTTTACAGTTTTGCTGTAAAATATTATATTACATTATTATTACAGACATTTATTATATAAAATTTTAATATTTAATAATAAACTATGATTATATATATTATATATATATATATATATTTTTTTTTTTTGAGTGGAGAAATAATGTATTTATGACTGCCAAATATAAATCACATTCAGTTTAATATTTATTTATTTATT